>NW_020439008.1:603644-639057 GCF_000699045.2 Agrilus planipennis | reverse complement strand
TGCTTAACACACCTAACGGATGCAGGGATATGTGTGTATTAAAAAATCTTTGAAACAATATTTTATAGATTTCCTAAATAGCCCCGAAGTTGTATACATTTCCTAGGAATTGTACTTATACAATTCATTTGCGGTAACATATCTAAATAGACTGGTAAAATCTTAATTTAATTGAAAGGAAAGAGAAATCAGTTGCACTTGGATAATCTACGTAAATTCACTTTACAACTTATTGGGTTTATCCGCATTTAACCCAGTTCAGAATTTAGGAATTTATACCTTATAAAAGGGTCAAAACGATCAAACGCCGAAAAGATCCTCGTTTAGAAAAGCAATTCAATTAACGTTTTATATAAACTGTGGAAATTCTTAATTATTATTATTCTCCCTACTTAATTATTATTTTCGAATTAAATTTGCGTCATAGTATTTGTTATAAAAGGACAATTTTAGACGTACAATTTTTTCTTGAAATTAGATATATCTACTTAGAAGACTAAAAGAAAGTATCATTTTAGCAACTCTTTCTTCGCTCTACTAGAATTTATAGAGGCCATGCCTCATGCCTCGTGTTTAAAAAGTCGCACGTGTTCAATGTTAGGCCGAAGGGGGGTAAAACTTAGGCATGCCTAACTTTAGGCTGCCCTACATTATCGGCATTAGGTCCGTATTAACGATGCGCAGTGGCGCCTAACTTAGGCGTGACTCAAATGTTCCACACAAAGTTTCATGAGGTAATATCTGAATATGTCTTATTTTGGCTACTTCAATGGGGACTTTATGAGGTAATAATTAGGTTTCCCAGAAAATTTGATAGGGCATTCGTTACGTGTGCCTCATTTTGGCCAACCTAATGGGGGCCTCTTAAAGTAATAATTAGGCTTTCCATATTTCGGTTTGCCTCAGTGTTTCCTAATTGGGTCCGCATTCGTATTTAGGAATGCCTAAATAGAATTCTAGTCGGGGCTGTCCTCAAGGAGGCGCCACTTGAAATTTAATAACGCGAAGGATTCCAAAGGTGCTGAGACGAGGAGTGTTTCAAGTCTCATATTATTCTTGGAGAAGTTTGCGTTCGTAAATTTGCATTACCTATGTAATTATAAAATTGCTTTTAAATATATAAAAAACGAAATTAGGAACCAATTTAATATTAAATAGTCGATTTCAAGACGCCTTCAAAAATTATTGTACGTATTCCAACTTTCATCACACTCGGTATCGGTAGCTTCCCACTTCAAGTAAAGTCAAGAAAAAAGAAAATGATTTTAAATAGGTAAGAGTAGGCGTGAATAATAATAAATCACGATGCTATTGTTCTCTGATTAAAGCGTTTATCGACCAGTTTTAAATCTTTATTAAGAACTTGTGCCTATTGAATGCCACCAAGTAGCTCGAAATAATAATCTGCGTGGCGCTAAAACAAAGTAGCCACGCCACTGTAACGAAGCCACCGCCGCTACCGGGGTAAGTAACACAAAATGTAAAGGTAATGCATGCCAAGTTGCCGAGCATCAGCAGTTCCATTCAATTAGTCGCGGCGCTTGCGTTCATACGATGCCGCCGGTAGATCCCCTCGTAACACAAGTGTTGCCAGGCAACCCACTCGTAACTCTTATTAGTGACGATAATGATTGGCGGCATTGAAACTTGGAATGGCCGCCGCGACTATCGTCGACAAGCGTCTGTAGTAGCGGATACCTACCGATGTAGCAAACTTAATAATCTTTCCTTATTTGATTTGCAATTNAGTAGCCACGCCACTGTAACGAAGCCACCGCCGCTACCGGGGTAAGTAACACAAAATGTAAAGGTAATGCATGCCAAGTTGCCGAGCATCAGCAGTTCCATTCAATTAGTCGCGGCGCTTGCGTTCATACGATGCCGCCGGTAGATCCCCTCGTAACACAAGTGTTGCCAGGCAACCCACTCGTAACTCTTATTAGTGACGATAATGATTGGCGGCATTGAAACTTGAAATGGCCGCCGCGACTATCGTCGACAAGCGTCTGTAGTAGCGGATACCTACCGATGTAGCAAACTTAATAATCTTTCCTTATTTGATTTGCAATTGTTTTCAAGAGCGTCTTTTATTTTCTCCGTCGCCATCGCCATCTTGATGTTTTGTGAAGTTTCTCTTTGTTTTATGACATGCTGACTTCAAACAAATGTTACCGATTATGAAAACGTCTAAACTTACGGATACAAGGAATAGCAGACAGGTATTTAACTTAAAAGTAATTCTAGAAAACTGTGCAATGCCTTTCAATGATGCATAACACGTTAATACTATAATTTCCCTCATATAACAGCAAGAGCACTTGAAATTCCTCCATAGTAAAAGGTTTAAATAGATATACAAACACTAACGGAATGCGTACTAAAATTAAATTTCATAGTAAGCAGAAAAGTCGTACCAAATAGTCACTAAGAATTAGGTGTGTTAGAAGCTGGGGGTTTAGAATTCTCACCTCCCTGAACCACGAACAATGGAAAATTATGCTTAATTTAATTGTTTTCTTTTTCTTTCTTTCTCTTCGCTTAGGATTTTAAACTCTTTTAGAATACGATTTCAGATACTTTATTATGAAAAATAGTTATGAGTACTGTACCTACTCAGTACTAAAATTTAAAATTTTTTCATCTAAAGTTAGAAGAAATGAAAGATGAGTTTTAAATTGAAAAATCTAAGGGTTTTGAAGCCCTGGATTAATGATTCCGCAGAGAGCACTAATATTGTAACTAATATATTTGTTTTAATTACAAATAATTTGTTCATGAAATATTGGAACCTGATACAATTTCGTATTAAATTTCGCTCCATAGGTATACTGTTATTTAGGCCGCTCGCACACTCGACCCCACTTGTTACTAGAAATCTGGCTCATACCGACCACTAGCTGTCGCCACGTATAGTCCCCACTGGACGCTATTGGGTAATTTTAACTTTTAATCAGGTCCGGTCTCCAGTAACTTTGTTATAAATTTCGACATGAAGGCATTCTTATGCTGCTAGCAATAAGAAGACGCGCAAGCGACGCGAATTATATGTACATGTTACTGGAAATACTCACATATCCTAGGAAATATATAAAACTAATGCTTTATGTGAATAAATTACTCTAACATGCTAGCTTATAACATAAAATAGGCTGCTTGGAGATGTATATGTATTGGTGACGTCACTGTTTGGTTAGGGAGATTTAGGACAGTTTATTTAAAGCCCCTGCTAATAGGTTAGAGTATTTTATTCACTGAAAGCATTAGTTTTATACATTTCCTAGCGCAATATCGGAATTTCATACAATTGCTGGAAAATGTATACATTTCCCGGGATATGTGTGTATTAAAAAATCTTTGAAACAATATTTTATAGATTTCCTAAATAGCCCCGAAGTTGTATACATTTCCTAGGAATTGTACTTATACAATTCATTTGCGGTAACATATCTAAATAGACTGGTAAAATCTTAATTTAATTGAAAGGAAAGAGAAATCAGTTGCACTTGGATAATCTACGTAAATTCACTTTACAACTTATTGGGTTTATCCGCATTTAACCCAGTTCAGAATTTAGGAATTTATACCTTATAAAAGGGTCAAAACGATCAAACGCCGAAAAGATCCTCGTTTAGAAAAGCAATTCAATTAACGTTTTATATAAACTGTGGAAATTCTTAATTATTATTATTCTCCCTACTTAATTATTATTTTCGAATTAAATTTGCGTCATAGTATTTGTTATAAAAGGACAATTTTAGACGTACAATTTTTTCTTGAAATTAGATATATCTACTTAGAAGACTAAAAGAAAGTATCATTTTAGCAACTCTTTCTTCGCTCTACTAGAATTTATAGAGGCCATGCCTCATGCCTCGTGTAGCGTCTTGGCCTCATGTGGCAATGAGAGGCGTGCCAATAGAGGAGCTTCCTCGCAGATCCCTCATGAAGACCTTCACAAAAGAAATCAGCGATACTGTAGTGAAGGAAGCGTTATGGGTTTTTTAAGCATCTTATTAGACAAATCTAACACATGTATAACCTTAGAGAAAAGTGCCCAATGCCGCCATTTTGTCTTATGGAGGATCGATTAAGCAAACATCAAATACAGGAACTCATTCATGACAAGCGTGTGATTATCTGTTATCAGAATTTATACTGACCTAGTATTTTGAGAAGGGTGGGGGGGTAGATAAGATATGCAAGGTTAACTACACTGCCTCATATGTCACGCCTTGTCTCATTCACGCATCATTATGAATGCGCATGTGGTTCTCCTGAAGAAAAATAATAGCTACTCGCTTTATTACAAAAACTTGGAGAGAATCAGTCGGATTATAGCAGTCGATAATTTTCAAACATGGCACATTCGCAGACTACCATATGCCTGTCTAAAAACAACTCTTATATTTCACATTTGCATAACTAAACTTCCAAAAGACAGATTACATAATGTTTTGTAAAATTATAGGTACATGTGTTAGGTTTGATTTATAAGATTTTTATGAAAAACTCATAAGGCATACCTACCTCAGTATTATCGCCAATTTCATTTGCGAAAGTCCGATAATGAGGAATCTACGGAGAAATTCCTTTATTGGCATGCCTTTATTTGACACATGAGGCCTACAGGCTACGTGAGACAGTGTGGCTGTCCTCGCTGTGACCCCTGCTGTTCCTCTTTTACAATTTTAGTCGGACGATATAAAAACATTGAAATTGATTGAAATTCCTTGAAAATATTAAAGGTCATACCGACATCCGTACCAAACCGGATAAATATCGAATATTATATAAGGAAAAATTGTCGACCCCCGTAACCAATAAATATTCATAATGATCCTCAAACATTACAGAATCTTCTCATTTTTTTCGGCTTACTCTAGATTCTAGAACATTCTCTCTAAAGACTTCGAAAACATCCTAGTTGAGGACAGCGCTAGGAGCATTAAAGAGCACTCTAGTAACTTATTTTAAATTGGCGTTTGATAGCTGGTGATCGACTCGCATATCTACACACTAACTAAAGTGGAGAAAATTCCACCATCATAGGAAATTTTAATATTTTTTGGGGCACTTTGGTCAAACTACATCGACCACTTTTGACTACCATACCTACCGACATGCAACCACCACAAAGTGCACGACGGAAGACTTAAGCTACTATCTCATATAAGCACCGATGGTTTGTGATTGATATACTTCGTTTACTTTCTGTAGCGATGTGATCTTCAGTTTGACCGGATAAAGTAGAAAAGAACAGCACTAGGCCAGAAAAGGAAAGAGACAACTCTCGGCCAAACTCTAAACCGGTGAGGAACGTATAATCCGTACAGTACTGCACGAAAAAATTGACCATTTTATCCACTACAATTGCATTGCTCAAATGTGCTGTTATTGGTACCATTTACTACTGAAAATATCAACGAGATGTTTATTTATATTTGAAGATATATAAAGGCTTAAACGCTTGTTTTCGACTTGCACTACTATTCATGATTGAAAAAAACTTTGGGCAGGTACTGAAAGAGTATGTTCAATGAACAAGAGTCGAGGGTATAATGAGCTTTTTTCTCCCTACCTACGATTTTGCCAGCGCACATCCAAGACATTGGAAGGGGCACATCGCTAGAGAAAGTAAATGAAATATAGTTATAGCTGCTAAATGAAATGTACGGACACACACGTCCATTTTTATTAATACTTATATTGATTACGAATCAGTTCAATGTAATGTTACCGTTAATGTTTAGAATGGTTCATATAAGCTATGTCGATAATATAAGCGCAATCTTTAAATAAATAATTTTTAGTTGCATAATACTATCTACTTTATTTTTAGCCATATAAAATATAAGCTCTGATTATGAGAAAGGATCGGTATTTACCCATACATTAGGCATTCTAACGGAAACGTCTTTGGTGAACAGAGAACAGAACGAGAATGAACAAGTTACACGGTTTTATGTCATGAAACCAGATCTCGTCACCTGGCATTAATCAGATGAAATACAATATTAAAGATTCTTGGCCCATTAAAATCAGAAGTTATGAATGTTGATACTGTGGTTTTAATCTTTCGAAGAGGATTTCTATTTAGTCTTCTCAACGTCCTGCTGAGTTGGTACGAAAGTTATTTGTCAAGCTTATACGTTAATAATTTACCTAACGTTGGATTCAATTTACATTCTTCTTTAGTCAGTTAGTCATCCTATTAAAGGTCATTAAAGATAAGGTCACACGCAGTTAGGTGATTATTAATTTTGTATGCAACTAATATTATTATCGATAGGCATCGCATTAAGTATTAAGAAAACTCAAGCACACCGTTAATACTAATTTCCGTTCCGCAATATTTTTTATGAATAAATAATATGTTTCATGTCTCCCACTTATACGGCAAGTTCGGTCATGTTTAATGTTCAGTTAAATAAAATAAAAAATAAACAGCTACTTTGCTTGCACGTGTTTTAGGTCGTTTTCAATTTTTGTCTATTCCAAAAAATCTGTATCAAATTTCGTAAAGTTGGTTCTCGGGTTTACAGTTATAGGATCACTCGTGTGTTTGTCCGTTTTTTTCTCATTGACTTCCATTTGTTCTACTACACTTTCTGATACCTCCTCAATTCTAACCTTTTCCATACACGGCATTTTTATCATCCGCCTATAACACCAGATTATCAAATCAAACGCTTCAAACATTGTATTTCCCATTGCTTCCACCGTCTACATTTCCTTTTGTTAAGTTATAAGAAAAAAGTGTATGCCAATCCCATACTTTACGAAACATAAACCATAATGCAAGTAAATTTAAAACTGTAAAATTACCGGTACAAAAAAATAACATCGTCTGTTTTGACATATCGAAGAACTACGTGCGTTTCTTGGTAACGGTGCAGTAGAACAATCCGTGGCTGAAAAATCGGAATCGATTAAATTAAAATCCATTTTATTTTATGCATCTACACGGGTCGTACATTTCGAAACAAGCATCCTGGCGCGGCCCAGCACGTCAGGGAGTCTCCGGGACAACAAATTTCTCACCTAGAGTCTAACAAGGCAACTCGTTTAAAATCCATTTCGTGAAGATTGAAATATGAGCGTTTGTGTGCAGGACTGGGTCTGAATCAGGTCTGAAGGGGGTCCATTCATAAATGACGCGGCAATCGGACCATCAGGAATGCCTTTAAATGCATGTCGTAAAATCTGCCAGTAAGATTGTTGTAAGACCGTCTATACTTATTTACGTGTACGTGCATGTGTGTATGAAGTATGATATATTTATCTTCAAATTTTATAACAAATTAGCCTTTACAATTTAGAATCTAAATTGGTTTTAAAGCAAAGATATTTTTCTGTAACATGGTTAACAACGGTTTTGCTTTTAGATGTATATCTATGTTTACGTTGCGGTTATACGTTTTTTGAAATTTCTATCGGATTTTCTAGAATAAATTTTAAGATTAAAATCATAATTTAGTGAAAAAGTATCTGAATATTTTATCGATTATTTATTAAGCGATTTTTGGTAGTTTCGGAGTTTTGACTTTTTCTTTTTTGATCACTAAGTATTGTAAGACTCTTAGATGCTTCAATACCTTTCTACATTACTTTATTGATCTGATGTCATAATTTGTACATTCATGGGTCTGTGATGGTACAACACTAAACATAAAAAAACGAAAAACATACCGCAAAACCGTTGTGAGCTTCAAAATTCTTAAAAATATTGAAATCATAGTCAAATTAAGGTATAAACAACTAACAATCAAGAAAGAAGTAATCGGTCGTTTGTAACATAGATTATTGTTTCGGATAATCCTTCAGTCATCTATGATCATCTTGATAGGTATTGCAAATATGAAATACGAAGATACTTTTAGTAGATATAGAAAAATTTATATACTCATTATTAAGGGCTTTCTAGATAAATCATAATACTTCTACTAGCACACGAACTATACAGGGTGTTTCTGAAATATTTGAAGGATGTCACCTAGATGGTATAGGGAATCGGATGGTAAGTACACCAGAGTGTGATTAAGAGAAAACAATTTCAAAGAAATTACAATCCGAAGCCGGTCCTGGCTGTGAATTGGCAATATAGGTCTATACCAGTGGTTCCCAAACTTATTTTGTCTACTGCCCACTTTGAGAATAANATCATTATTTTGCAAAACAGTATTTGTCCCTAAACAACAAAAAACAAACTTTTGGGTGTTTCACTCCCACCAGCCAGTAATGCTGGTGGGCGGGCAGTCCCTCCGGACTACGCCGGAAGGTAGAGCGGAAGGCCCTCTTCAGCCTCCTTTCAGGAATCATAGAAATGGGTGGGTGGTGGTTCGGCTGAGAAAGATGAGACGGACGAAATAAAGACAGAAGAGATTGAAAAATTATTATCTGTGGAATTTTACTGCCCCAGCATTTGCCTAAATGATCCAAGGAAACCACAGAAAAACTTGGACCAAGGCAGATGGACCCGGAATCGAACCGGCGTCCTCCCGAAAGCTAAGCAATTGTATAAACTTCTAGGCTATGCCGCTCGGTCCGTAAACAACATCCTGTGAACACAATTGGACCCTGTAGTACTTTCTTGTCGAAACCACTGTCACAAATCCACTAGCAATTAAAAATCTGTTTCCCACAAGGCTTCTATCTGCTGTTATGTTAACGATGTAGCAACTGATCCTTTTACATTTTCCACATTGTCACATGAGATGAGCAAACGTTGTGAGCTATTTCACGCGGAGGTACTACTTTGGGGGTTATCTTATAAGAAAATGTAGGATTTCATCTTAGCGGTGATATGGTTCGAGCGTCGCCACTCACGACCCACAAATGTAAGGTGTACCTTGCGATTACTGTTTGATAATTGTATTAACAATGATGTAGTAACCTATCATCGATTGACTAAATACATCAAGGTTATAACGTTAACAAATAACTACTGACTGCAGTTGGCTCTAACATAAGCAAATAAACATTTTGAATAATTTTTAATCTAATCTAACAAATAACAAACAATACATGAGCAAAAAATAAGAAATAAACTGCTGGTTACTATCTGATTTAATACGGTATTGCATTGTCGCATTTTTCACCAGGGCTAGAATTAGATTTGCCTATACGTTTTTCTCAAAAAGAGTGAACATTTGGACTTTTATTTAATTTTGTTATTTTTATAGTGCTCTATTACCTTCTGAAAGGTTGCTACTTATTTCAGAAATACCTTGTATATTACAGTTGTTCGAAGATTGACAGGATTATAGTGACGCTGTGCGGGTGCGAAACATGAACGGTGGGTGCGGCGGAAAAGAAAAGGTTAGAAGCGTTCGAAATGTGGTGTTACAGGCGAATCATGAGGATACCGTGGATAGAGAAGGTTAGAAATGAAGAGATATTAGAGATATTAGAAAGAATGGAAGTTTATAAAAAATAAGCGAGATAAGTTAGTAGAACATCTTCTCAGGCATGCAAGTCTAGTCAGAGACATATTAGAGGCAGAAACAGGAGTTAAAAGGAGTAGAGGCAGACCTAGATTAGATTACTGTTCGTAAATAGTTAAGGATGTGGGATGTTCTAGTTTTAGGAAAGTCGAAGATTAGCTAAGGATAGGAAAGAGTGGAGGTGCGTGTCCAACTAGTCCTAGGACTGACGACCTTATGATGATGATTATAGTGACAATTTTTAGAAATGATTTTATTAGAGGGATCGCCAGCCTTCCACCGTTGGTAGTCAGTGAGAATGAAAGACCTAACGGCTTTTCCTTCATAAAAATTTCAGTTTTATTCCTTCTGTGGTATTTGGAAATAATGAAATTAAATAGAATGTCGAAAATTCACAGATTAAATTTTTATTTATTGTTTCAATTGTAAGAAAATGATTAACTGCTGTTATCAAGAATTAGAATGAGAGTCAACGAACAGGTTATATTACAAGGTAATTCTTATCATAACATAATCGAGTGCTTAGCAAGTGGTAAGGAGTGCATAGAATAAAACGATCTAATATATAACTAACGTGGTGGCACAAGTCGTATAGGATGACGTGAAAACAACATAAAATAATAAAAGGCAAAAGAAGTGAATAATTTCTCATTTTGGGCAGCGGCTCTTTTACATAATAATGCGATGCGATAAGTTATGTGTGTGTAGTCGAGGAAGTGTAATAAGTGGAAAACTAAGTGGAAATGTGCGTGAGTGCCATTAGGCGAGTCTTGCGTAAAAGAATTCGGATTATATATGATACCCTCGATGCGAAAAGTAAATTAAAAAAGCCAACAGAACGAATAAATATGAACCCTCCACTGCTTACATGAATCAGGTTGACGTTAACTACATTTTATAAAAATGTTCTGGTTAAGTGAATACTTGGCTGATTAATGAAGTTATACAACTTGTCCCAGATAACATTTTCAGTATGGCGATTGTGCTTAACACACCTAACGGATGCAGATTTTGCTAGTTTACGATTATGCTAACGATAAATGAAACTGGTACACAATTCAGAGTAACTGCTAACGAAATAAGTTGATTCATTGTTGGCTACTCACTGAACCAGTAACGACCTCATTTTGTTTTAGTTGTCAAAAATGTAATTTTTGAATTTTGTAATAAAAGTTACTACATTTGCTTTCTATAATGACCCCTTTATAAAAACAAAATAGCGCAACACGTAGAATAATAACATAGGGGTAAATTTTCGCTTTAGAATAATGAAAGAAGATAACTACATTTCAACCAGACGTGCTACTTTTTTTACATAAAACGTTAAGAATTAGAATCAAACCAACTGAAAACAGAAAGTATAAACTTGGAACCAAAAGATATTGAAGTCAAAGAAAACAATTCATTATCTATTAATATTGGTCATTTCTGAACCCTAGTCACATAAAACCGCATCCTTTTCAAACACTACAATTGTTATCGTCTAAATATCTTAACAGCCCAGAATAATCAGAAATAATCAGTTACAACTCAGCACCTGCTCAGTTTCCACTGAAGATGCCATCAGTAAAGAACGGTGAAACGTTTGGAAAAGTTAAATTCCACGGACCACGGCCAAAAAGCCCGGAAGGAAACACAGCATCAATATACGCCGGCCGTAAAAGCCTAAGAACTACAGCGTAGAAAAAACTAATAGAAAATTACCGAGTATTTCCGATTATAACGACTATGAGAAGTTACATGCAATTTTTCCAACTTGGGGTTTGTCACATCTCATATATGTCGGACGCAGGGTTAATGTATATTTGTTCTTTTTATGGAATGATATAATTAGTATCTTTTGACAGATTAATTACATTCATGGTTGCCTTAGATTTTTTGTTTCATTATTATTGCCCAAAATTTTTACTAACATGGAACGAACCACGAAGTAGCCTTCTACTCGTCTAACACTTTGCGTGGCAATCTCACGAATACGAAGCCTTCAACACAGAAAAAAAGGAATAACTGTATATAGAAAATTCCATATGAATTGCGGTCAATTCTACATTTGGAAAACGAAGGTATCGTTGGAAACCCAACAAAGGAACATTTATCATATACCAATTTTGTGTCTTTTGGTGGGTATTATTTAAAATACTAAGGAAACACTAACAACAACGAATAACAATTTATAACAATAACAACGAAAACAACTAACAAAAAGGCACAAGGAGTGAAACAAACAAACAAGAACAAAGTGACAAAAAGAACAAGATAATACAACAATAACAAAGACAACAACACTAAAGCAGAGTAGATAAANTACGAAGCCTTCAACACAGAAAAAAAGGAATAACTGTATATAGAAAATTCCATATGAATTGCGGTCAATTCTACATTTGGAAAACGAAGGTATCGTTGGAAACCCAACAAAGGAACATTTATCATATACCAAAAAGTGAAACATTGTTAGAATAAGTGTACTGGCTCCGACGTAAATTTAAAGAAGCAACATGCACCCAGCAATAAATAACGTTTAACCTTTTAAGTAAGAAAATTAGTAACATATGGAAATTGCTGTTGAAAGTAATCCAGGAACTACAATTTCGATTGCATTTCGATGCATTGCAGGGACTATTAATGGGTATTGTTTACTCCTCAGGTGCAAATAAAGGCATATTACACTATTGCAGTGATGAAAATTTTCGCTGATGTACGAAAACTAGCCTATCAACTTATAGCAATAGTAGCAACAGAAACTGAAAATCATGTAGTTGTTATCACTGTATAGAGAAATTTCAGAAATAAAGAATGCTCCAATCCTTCAAGTGGATAACTCGTCCACAGTAATTATCATCATCATAAGATCGTCAGTCCTAAGACTGATTGGACATGCACCTCCACTCTTTCCTATCCTGAGCTAATTTTCGCATTTCCCTAAAACTAGAACATCCCACATCCTTAACAATATACGAACAGTAATCTAATCTAGGTCTACTCCCGTTTCTGCCTCTAATATGTCTCTCACTAGACCTTCATGCCTGAGAAGGTGTCCTACCAACCTAACTCGCCTATTCTTTTATTGACTTCCACAGAGTCCTCTATTCTTTCTAATACATCTTCATTTCTAACCTCCTCGGTATCCTCATCATTCACCTGTAACATCGCATTTCGAACGCTTCTAACCTTTTCTATCCGCCGCACCCACTGTCCATGTTTCGCACCTGTACAACGCCGTGCTCCAAACATACACCTTTAACAATCTTTTTCGAATTTTTAAATTAACCGTTCGCGAGCATAGAAGTGATTTCTTTTTATTAAAGACGACACGACCCTGCGCTATCCTCTGCTTTATATCCCTACTACTCCTTCCGTCCTAACTTATCTGACTTCCTAGATATCTAAAATCAGCCACTTCTTCTAATTTTTCGTCTCCTATCTTTATATTCGCTCNCTTTAACAACCTTTTTCGAATTTCTAAATTAACCGTTCGCGAGCATAGAAGTGACTTCTTTTTATTAAAGGCGACACGACCCTGCGCTATCCTCTGCTTTATATCCCTACTACTCCTTCCGTCCTAACTTATCTGACTTCCTAGATATCTAAAATCAGCCACTTCTTATAATTTTTCGTCTCCTATCTTTATACTCGCTCTTTCCCTACTTTTTCTTCCCTTGCATACCAGTATTTTAGTTAAGGATGTGGGTTGTTCTAGTTTTAGGGAAATGCGAAGTTTAGCTGAGGATAGGAAAGAGTGGAGGTACGTGTCCTCATCATTCGCCGGTAATATTAATAAAAAATCATCAGTTTCATTGTTATCATTAGGATTGTTACAATTTTAAAAAGTTTCACAATAAACCCAGTTTAAATTACTGGAGTATATCCATTTATTAATGAAATATGTTTTTACTTTTTAGAAATTGAATGTGGCAGATTCAATATGGTGGCTCGCATTATTATTGCTTACCCGCGTCTTCGCTCGCGTTGATGTACTAAATGCGTATTAAAGATGATGAACACTTACGTCAATCGAAAAAACAATAGCAAATGTCAATTCGAGTTGACTGAAAAAACATTTGCAAAAAAATTATGTTGCAGTCAAGATCAATACGAACTTAAAATTGTTGTGAGAATTGAGTGCACATTTTTTATAAATTCCATTTTCTTAATGTGTGCAATTCTCATCTGAAATTCAAAATTTATATTGCATTAAATATTATGTTATCATACATGTGCATAGATTAATCATAGCAAAGGAGAATAATATCCTAAATCCATATCCGCTTAACATTATCAGTGCGTGACCGAGCCGTGTTTACTTACAATCTTCTGAAACGCGAAAACGTACTTAGCACTGCCTTATAAGATGCAAGATATTACACAATAACAAAATCGCTTACAGTACTTTTGATATACTTCGCTGATAAAGTATAATACATTTCACGTAATTAGTAATGGAAATTATTGACCAAATATACAACTACTGCCATAACTAATACGATAGCACAAGATACTAATCAACGTAGGTATAATGTAATTTTACATTAAAAAGGAAGTCATCACATTAACTCGAGCAACTACAGTAAGTACCTACCTAATTAAAAAAATATTTTCAATATTCTCTTGCAAGTTCATTTGCATTCATAGCTTGACATCTGGACTGTGATTTCTTGATGGTGAAACATCTTGACATTTGAATTGTTTTTATGTACGAGGGCGCTTCAATAAGTACCCGTGTTTAAAGACAAAGGACGTTCCTGAGGGAAATTGGTGTTGTCATCGTGTGCTGCCATCTATAAAACCACGCCAAAACGAATTTCAGACTGATTGATAGGTTAGTTTGGATTTGGCAGCCATTCGACTGAGACGTGTTTCGTTATTTCCGCTAAGATGGAAAAAGAGCAGTATCGTTCGGTAACTCGCTTTTTGTTTTTGGATGGGAAGAAATGCGAGGAGATGAAAACAAAGTTGAATACTGTTTATGGAGACATTTCGCCATCTACGACCACAGTTAGATATTGCTTCAACGAATTTAAACGTGGGCAAAGATCCGTTTTTGATAGGAGCGACCAGGAAGCCTGGCAAACGTTATTACCGAGGATATCATATTACGGATTTTTTAGGAAAAGGAAGAACGATCACTGGACAATACTACAGTGAGTTATTGGACCGCTTCGACAAAAAATTGAAGGAGACACGGACGCATTTGACGAAAAAGAAGCTGCGTTTTCAACACGATAACGCACCGGCACATTCATCAGGAGTTGTTGCCGCCAAAATGCACGAATTACGTTATGCATTTGCTGCCGCACACCCCGTACTCACTCGATTTGACTCCCTGCGACTTCATCTTGTTCCCTACCATGAAGAAATGACTTGTGAGAAAGAAATTTAGCTCAAACGAGGAAGTCATCGCCGAGACAGGGGGGATTTTGGAGAGTTTCTAAAAGGGGACTATGTTGAAAAACAAAAAAACAAATTTTAAAAAAAAGATGTCTTCATGTCTAACACGGGTACTTATTGAACCGCCCTCGTAATTTTGGAAACTACAAAACACATTCGAGTCAAGCAACTATCAAAGAAAAAGTTAGAAATGCTTTTACCATTGAAAACTGAACATTTTGGTCACGAGCACTAGTGGTTAAAATTCTAACCAGGAAAAGATTGCGTTGCATAATGTCATCGCGTTAAATTCAACTGCATAAAATAAATAAAAACAAGTAATTATTATTAAATTACAAGTAGATTTACCTGTGCTATTAGAGGCTGTAGGTAGTATTAGATCAGATTTATGTGTATACGTTGCGTTTGCACAAACATAGTGGTAACCTTTTACGGAAATCCAACGTTCGTTTAAATAGTTTAATTCAATTTAGTAAAAGTCCTTTGTGAATCTCTCGTACCTAACAATGGTTTTCAATTACTGTAATGCTGTTTACTAAACCTGTTTAGATCGACTTTCAAAAAATTATTCATGGTTGTTCAAAACAACAGTATAAATCTTATTTCTAGAATAGGGAAGTTTGACCATGTCATTCATCTGTATCAGCTTATCAAGTGGATGAAAATAGCTAACCTTGTAAAATATAACTATCTTGTTTTTGTTCATAAAATAGTTTCTCGTATTTAAGGGAAAAGTTAATCTTTAAATATAATGTGTTAGGTATTTATGTATTGATGTAATTATTATTGGTATAATTCGAACTGGCGTTCTGATTCCACATTTCATTTATTTCTTCGGCTAAAGGTATATATTTTTCCATTTCGTCAGTATGTTTTTGTTTAGATTTTTCAGTGTTTGGTATAACAATATCTATTAGGTAGATTGTTCTGGTTTCCCTAATTAGAGGTATTATATGACTTATTCTTCTGTCTGTAATTACGTCTTAATCACAATTAAGTTTGACTATGCGATTTTTTAATAAATTTTGTGGTTTGCATTTATTGTACGGCTCTATCTGGTCTTTAAATGAAAATAGAGAAAATCATGAAAAGGAAATTAAAGAAAGTTTAATAATTTTTGTTAATCTTTTGTTAGTAATAAGAAATTAACCACTGAAGATTAATAAACTATCGGGCGTCTTCTAATATCGTTAATAGGACAAAAATTTTAGTTTTATTTTCAACTTACAACGTATGTGAAATGAAATTAAGTAATATTTTTGAAACCTACCCAGTTAAAAATCGAAGACAAAATTGTTTGCGACGTGTAGTATAGGTATGTGGCCAGCCTTAAATAACTCTAACCTAACTTTTAAAAGGTGCATAATTCCTATTTTAAGGTTATGCATTCACTAATGCTAGGTTATGTTTGTTCTGGTTGTCCTCACTCTTTCTAATTTCATATATACTGATTCAAAGTATTGTAAAAATATGTATATGATTAAAAAAGTCTCTCTTTTATTTTAATACTTTTTTATCATAATATCAAAGGATTAATAAGCAATCTTTCCACCGAGCATGTCAATTAAAATGACGATTTAAAAATAATTAAAATTTTGCTGCGCTGACCNTGTTAGTTCAGGTTGTCCTCACTCTTTCTAATTACATATATATACTGATTCTAAGTATTGTAAAAATATGTCTATGATTAAAAAAGTATCTCTTTTATTTTAATGCTTTCTTATCATAACCAAAGAATTAATAAGTTTTATTGTTAAAAGATACAGCTGGGGTAATTTTGTATTCGAAAAGGGCCATTTAAAGGGAATCTTTTCACCTAACACGTCAATTAAATTAAAATTTTGCTGCGCTGACCTATACCTAATTAAGATGAATTTCATCTAAATTATAGGAGCTGTTTTCAAAAACCATTTTTTATGCATTTAACAGTTAATGTGTTAACTTGATCTGATAAAGCTCTAGTTAATAATTTGTTTTTTAAGCATTTTTTATTTACTGAAATAAAGATAGAATGATAGAGATGATAATTATCAAATAAGCTGTTATTACTTATTTAACAGTTTTAAATGTGCTTGATGTGACGAGATTCTTCTGAGTCCTTTTAATCAGTTAATGCGACGAAATACGGCTTTATCTTTCTTATTATACCTACATACAGTTTTTATGAGTCAACGTCGAAATGAAATGAGTTAAGGCGAAGTCACATTCATTTCGAAATGAAATATGCACAAAGAAAACGACACGAAAAGTAACGCTGTCTCATTTCCGTAAGATTTAATATCTATAAAAATGGTAATCGAAAAACGTGATGAAAACAGGCCGTAAAGAACGGATTCCTCGCAGAGAAATCAACAAATTTTAAATATCATTATGCGTGAAGTTTCTACACTTAAAACCAGAAAAAGCGCAGGACCGGACTACATTCATTTAAATATTTACTTGTCTACAAAAGATAATTCTATCGTATATATTTTTATTTAAAATTTACCGGCCATATTTTAAAGTTTTACGTTTAAAATAAAGCCTTTTACTTAACTCTCCTGCTATTATAATTTGTGAAAATTATGTACCTATCCGTCAGTTACACAACATATGCCCTCATTTTCTGGGATAAAAACTAATTTCAGACAATTAAGTTTTATTTTGCTAATGACAATACGAGTTGAAGATACTTCAGTATAAGAAATTTATTGTGTTGTAGTGCGACGATTCGACCGTCCATTTCCCATACACTTCTTTGTGCAAACACCAAAGAGGAACAGAGTCTGAAGAATTTGTAAATATTATCTTTCTAAATAAAAATTTGACTGCACTAGTGAATTAATTTTTTGAATTAACTGTACCCGTTGCATATAACCTCAAATAAATGAGGCAAAATTATCGCTGTTATTACGAAGAGAATTAATTCGGGGGCCCTGGTTTTACGCACCAGTACCTACTCTACCACTGAACCACGAGACGACAGAGTACTAGTGCGAAAAAGCACGGCCCGAGTTCGATTCCCGGCGAAAAAAGTAACTGTAGCATTAATTTTCTTCCCTCATTAATTTCAAGTTATCTGTAGTAAATAAAGTTAACTAAAAAAAATTAATTCACTAATGCATTGAATTTGACCCTACAAAAAAATGTCTCGTTTAAATATAAACATTTGACTTTTTTGCGTTATTACTTTGGTAACTACTGCATTAACTTTTTAATTTTAAAATTTTTCCCATTGTTTTCGTTATGTTTTAAACTTTCAACGAGATTTACTGTTTAATCGGTGATATTTTTAATAAACACGAACATCAAATAATCAATTACACAAACAACAGCTCGGCTCGACTTGGTAAAATGCAAAGAATCAAGAAAGATTGCTCCGAAACTGGACTGATTGAATTGAACCGGATTTTTCATAGGAAAAAGAACGTTACAACCTTTTATTAGAATTTCTGTTTTTGTTTTACAGAATTAATTATTTAACAATCGCAGAACGTTAATGTAAAGAATAAACTTTATTTTTCGTTATTTTCAATATTTTTTTGAAAAACTGTAACCGCATTTTTAACCGTAGAGACAACCGCAACTAAACAGCAACCATAAAAATCCCACTCATTTTTTTATTACGGAGAACTAGTACATTATAAAGTAATTATCCAAAATAAAGAAAACAATAGTGTTGACACACTTATCGCAGTCAATTCTTAATACTTTTTAGTATAAGCAAATTGACTGTGGTATAGTCGGGACGTTGGAAACTGGCATTGTCCGCAATAAAACTATCGCATTTACTTTTTCCTTACAACTTACTAGCCAGATCAGATCGATTGTTAACGAAACGCCTACTTTTACTCATGGTAGACGTTATAAGGAATATAATCAACATAGGAAAACAAATGTCAGGTAGGAATTGCAGCGGACACTAACAAAGAAAAAGGAATAACATTACACCAATTGATGTGTAACAGAAAGTGGTATGGCCTAGAGGTTTAGACCATTCGCAGCATTCGGGAAGACGCCGGTTCGATTCTGAATCTGTCTGCCTTGGTCCAAGTTTTTCTGTGGTTTCCTTGGATCACTTAGGCAAATGCTGGGACAAGTAATACTCCACAGATAATCTTTCATAATCTTCAGTGTTCATTTCGTCCGTCTCAACTTTTTCACCCGAACCGCCACCCACCCATTCCCACGATTCCTGAAAGGAGATTGAAGAGGGCATTCAGCCCTACCTTCCGGCGTAGTCCGGAGGGACTTCCCGCTTCCAGCATTAGTGGCTGGTGGGAATGAAACACCCAAAAGTTTTTTTTAACAGAAAGAGATGCAGACAAACAGAATTTGAGTATGTTGCCAGCATCGGACTTGAAAGAAAGTTCCACATTTTCAGGAAAGTTTAAAAATGTAATTGCATTCAGGCAGTTATAAAGCCGACTCTGATCTTACGCGTACTTCAGCAACCTCTAACCGCTACACCGCTTACTATTATTCAGTTATCTCTTTTTACTTTGCCTGTACTATTAACTTAGCAAGGGCGTGTTCAAAACGCAGCAAATGACTATAGTCCCAAGTGGAAATAAGAAAGATGATACGTCCATTCTCACAGATAATTTATTAAGGACTTTGCCAATTTTAATTGTTCCAAGTATAGATGAATTTATACTTTTAATTATTTTGACTAATTATGTTGCAATTTATTAGTTTCTAGTGTGTGATAAGACTCGAGACCTGTTAAAGCTAAAGTACCGGGACTTCAAGCTACGAGACATTTCACGACCCATTCCCTATTATATTTAATAAGAAACCTTCTTACCTTTCCATATTACAACGAGGTACAATTTTTACGGATACGCATTTCGAACACTTACTGTGTTTCCAACATACGTAGGGCTAGCAATTAAAATTTAGGGAATATATAGGTACTTAAATGTTATCTTATTTGTCCATAAGCACAATGAAGATAATAAGAAGGAAACGTAGATAAAAAACGATTCGTTTTAATTCAAATTTTTCGTTTGGCTTAGTGTTTGCTATTATAAATTTGCAGAGTCCCGGAGTCGTAATGTAGCTGAAGTGTTACCGAATCCGGTCCTGCGAAGCGGACCTGCTGGTGGTCTCAGTAGTCGCCGTGACAATTTGTGGTAGGCGAGGTGCCCATAACGACATTCCTGCGACAGTTAAACGCAAACCTGCCGTACTTAACACAAGAATTTACTCTTATATCAGAACTTAATCGGCTTATGGCGCTATTGGTGGAGTTAAGCACGACTTAAAAAAATATTAGCCTGTGAATTACTAACAAATCTTGCATAAAGAGAGTGACACGACTTGTACACGCACACGTGAAGACGACAGG
This sequence comes from Agrilus planipennis, assembly GCF_000699045.2. Lineage (NCBI taxonomy): Eukaryota > Metazoa > Arthropoda > Insecta > Coleoptera > Buprestidae > Agrilus > Agrilus planipennis. The sequence continues at coordinate 618,900 of NW_020439008.1, read as the reverse complement.
GGGTCCAGATGATGGTCCCGGTCTCGAAACGTCCTCCAATTCAATTGGAAACGGTCACATTATAGGAAAGTACGTCTCTACGCAAACAAGGCAGTAAAACAAACTCGTAAAACCGAATATGAAATTTTAGAATCGTCAACATGTAAATGACAAGAAACCGATAATATTATTTAAGTAGTGTCTGTATAATACTCAAGTAAGACATTTTTAGTATTTAAAGTTTCATAGAGTCATAATTTTTTTAAACGTGAAAATAGTTTTACTACGAAAAATGTTATGCAAAAGGTACTTACTTTTAGTTTTTCGAAGTGAATGTTTCATTTTTTACATAACACGTAAGCAATAGTATTAAGGATACTGCTAAACTTTAAATCACAATGTTAACTGTATTTCTATTTATTTCCAAACATAATATAATACTGGGGACTGTTCAAATATTATGTTAGCAGAATTTCCAATAAGAAAATTGAGTTCTCCCCATCCCCGAATGATAAGATATAAGGGGGATTTTTAATGTTTTTATTCAAGTTCCATATAATGCATAACAATTAAATTATTTTCAAAAGCTAAAAAAAATATTCTTATAAAAATTGAATAGCTTATAATTACTATAAAAATGTGACCTCTAGGAATATTCTGTGAGCGTGTAAATAAATGACCAGTATACTGGATGTATACCTATAGTCAGTCTATCTTAAACTGGCGGATAAAGCCAGACCCCTCATTTCCATTGGGTATTTTGGACAAGTGGCCAGAGCCCCGCAATCGACGGGGCTTGCTAGTTTCTGCCAGATCCATCCACCAACCGAACACCAAAAACTTATTACTTATTAACGATAATTATAATTATTTTGAGGAAATCAACCAATAATTGCAAAAGAAGGGATGTCTGATGCTCCTGGGGAAACAAACCCGAACTTCAAGGCAAGATTTGTATCTTCACTAATAATTGCAAAATGAAATTGAAAATGCATTTCCAAATGTATAAAGTGCATTGAGATTCTTTTTAATCATGATGATAACTGACGACGTTTGGGAACGCTCTTTTTTTTAATTGAAAAGATTAAAAATTTAATTAAGAAGTACAACGCTTCAAGAAAGATTGACCAGTACGTCGCTAATGTTCCTAGAATTTGATGTGCTCAAAGACATAGACTTTGAACAACTAATTCACGATCAAAACTTCAATAATCATAGAATTTGAAACTAACACAGTGGTTCCCAAATGATGTTTCGCGGAACCTTGGTGTTCCGTGGAAGGGTCACATTGGTTCCTCAAGATACGGCGTTTTTTGTCCTAAACATATATATAGAAAATCCGGGTAAAATGCAACCATTCTAATTTAACCGTAACAGTAGCATATTTTTCATGACCAAACCAGTAAAAAAAGCCAAACCCTAATAGTTCATTGTATGATAGGAATGAGTCCCATTATTTTTGTATCTAGATGCCAGATGAGAGGATAGGACATTCGGACTATCATGCAGTCTTAAAGCTGCAAATATAGACACAATAAGGGTTATTGTACCTTTATATTGTCACTAGATAAGGTTCGAGCCGTCCTTCTTATGAGTGCCGACGTCAGTCATCCGACCAAAGAAGCTAATTAATCTCTTCACACTTCTATTGTCGATAATCGATACAATAGAGTTAATAAACTTTGCATACAAGAAGACCCAACAACCAAGGAGCGTTCGCCTGACTTGATCCAAGTTTTTGTGTGGTTTTCTTGGATCATTTAACAAATGCTGGGGCAATAATATTCTAACGATAATTTTTCACTTTTCTTCTGTCTTGATTTCATCCGGATCATCTTTTTCTCCCCAACTACCACCACCCACTCACCCCACGGCCCCTAAAAGGAGGATAAAGGGGGTCTTCCGTCGTATCTGCCCACTCACCAGCATTTGCAGCTTATGGGAATGAAACATGCAAAAACTTTTTTTTTGAAGAATGAACAGTAAACAAAATATGAAGATTGGAAAAACTTTGGCGGTTGTTGTAGAACAAACAGAATAGCTCAAAACCCCAACGCCAAAACAAGACGCTGTAGTTGTCCGAAGCACTTCAGTCCCTGAAGAAGGTAACTTTGTTACCGAAAAGTGCTTCGGACAACTACAGTGTCTTGTTTTGGCGTTGGGGTTTTGAGCTATTCTGTTTGTTCTAGAACAGTAAACAGTAAAACGTCTACAGTTACAGTGATATGATTTCCAGATAAACAAATTACTGTATACAATGTTTCTGTATTAAATAAATTACTTATACCTATGTATATGCCTATTAGACTCATTCAAATAAATAGTTAGAAACTTAAGATTTGGATCGCGATTTCTATCTTATGAGATTTCATCAGTGTGTTATGGACAATCTCGATAATTTATTGACTAAACCGATTAAGCTCATAAAGAGTTACAAATCTTGTAAGAGGTATGATTTCCCTTAGCTTCTTCGGTCAGTAAAAATACCAAAAAGTCAGAAATATGAAAAATATGATTAGACCTCTATTTTAAGGGGGCCCTAGCCTCAGAGTAAATAATGATGATGAATAACAAATACTTCAACAGATCGATTCGCCCATAAATCTATCATTACGGGCTTGGATAAACCCGGAAGCTAAATCCTTGTTAGACTTACGTTTATTTATGTAATTAGATCTACTTTATACAATTGTTGATAAGTACTTATTATTCGCTCTAAATAAACTACATATTTTAGGTTTTTATTAATTTGATGCTTCAGATAAATTTTCTACGTCTGCTGTCCGTATGCGTTTACATTTACCTGCATTATTTAGTTGGACGTTGTAAATACAGAATAAAGTGAATACTTACATGACCGTGCTTGTCCATCTCGTTATTCGTTAGTTTGACCTTCTCGAAAGAAACGACCTGCTTCCGTAGCTGCTCTCCTGAGAAGGGAGAATCTGGATGTGCGTATAATCGACAAGGTGCCGGAGGATCAGCCTTGCCCGCGACCAGCCACGACGACCGGTGATACGCGTACCGATACCGTTTGTTGTCCACCGGCACTATGTCCAAGACTACGGCGTACCGTTGTTCCGGACGCACCCCCGTAAATGACACCCTCAATGTCGGAAACATCCTCCTAAAACAAAAAAAAATTTGATTGGTAATGTACATAGTGCAATAATACGAAACATAAAATCACATAAGAATTCTTTTTTGCTGTAAAATTTGATTATCAAATAGATTCTACATATTTTCTTCACTATATGTTAAAGTGTTTCTGTATTAAATAAATTACCAGCAGGCAGTTGTAGAGCTGACAGGGATACACACTGTTACCGCTACTTTATAATCTAAACATCGAAGACGCGATCAACATCATTAAAGACAGTACAACCATAGGGATAGATATACAGGGGCAAAAGATAAGTATTTTTGGATTTACAGATGATATAGCAGCATTAGCATCTAGCAAGGAGGAGTTAAAAATAAATAAAAATAAAACAAAAATACAGGTTTGAAAGGGAGGAAAATGTAGGGAAAGAGCGAATATAAAGATAGGAGAAGAAAAATTAGAAGAAGTGACAGGAAGTCAGATAAGTCAGGACGGAAGGAGTAGTAGGTATATAAAGCAGAGGATAGCGCAGGGTCGATTCGACTTCAATAAAAAGAAGTCACTTCTATGCTCGCGAACAGTTAATTTAGAAATTCGAAAACGCTTGTTAAACGTTAACATGAACGGTAGGCACGACGGAAAAGAAAAGGTTAGAAGCGTTCGAAATGTTTTGTTACAGGCGAATGATGAGGATACCGTGGATAGAGAAGGTTAGAAATGAAGAGGTATTAGAGGTATTAGAAGGAATACCTTCTCAGGCATGAAGGTCTAGTCAGAGACATATTAGAGGCAGAAACAAGAGTTAGGACGAGTAGAGATAGACCTAGATTAGATTACTGTTCACAAACAGTTAAGGATGTGGGATGTTCCAGTTTTAGGGAAATGTGAAGATTAGCTCAGGATAGGAAAGTGTGGAGATACGTGTCCAAGCAGTATTAAGACTGACGACCCTATGATGATGATATTGATGATAATATAGGCTCCACCTTTTATTTACTAGTAACAGCAATTCGGAAATTTTTGAGAAAATATTCGCTCCCATTTGCTCTTGCACGTCTATTTGAATTGGATGCAGCCTTAGGGGATCGTTTTGAAAATTACGTATAGTATTGTATTCTAAAATCAGTTGTGCTCTTCTTGCCTATTTGAATAGGTATTAGATGGTAACTGGGAAATATTTAAATTTTACGTTCGTCTTTTGTAGGTTATGAAGTTATGATTATCAAGGACAGGTGTACTGTAGTCCCTCCATCAGTGGCGCGAGCGAGCGCTGCTGGTTATAAATACAGTAATAAATAATAAACGTTTGTTTTAACGCCAAATAAAAATCGCAACACCTGTATAAGAGCATTTTCTTCGGTTAGTAATAATTTAATTTTCAACTTGTATTATCCAGCCATCGCGTTAGCGCAATTAAAAATGATAAATGGCGAAACAGCGGGTTAGTTTTATCGCATCGAATCTTCAACATCCTTCCGCCACTTGATCATTATAAACCTGCATGAATGACATGTCAATAAACACACATTACGACTTCGTCACGTTTTAAATATATGTAGTAGGTACATTCGTACCCGCAGCATGTACTTGCGCTGATGCAAATTGATTACTTAAGGAATATTTAACTGCCATATTTCAAATGGTATTTATTGTGTAATAGTGAATTTATACGTGAAGGTGATTAATAAGCATTAAATGTTATAATGGTATATTATAAGAAAAATAAATGATCGCAGCATATTTGGTCGAATGACAACTGTGCGTAAAGGCAATTTTTTTATATTTTCACCACGTATACCTACTTCGGTTAGAATGCGAATATTGGCTTTCATAATTAGTACACCGTATATTAATTCAAAATCGACACCCGTACTTTAATTGGGTCATATGGTTTGAATATTATTTTCTTTGATACCGAGCGGCATGGCCTAGAGGTTTAGACCATTGTTTAGCATTCGGGAGGGCGCCAGTGCGATTTCGAGTCTGTCTGCCTTAGTCCAAGCTTTTCTGTGGTTTCCTTGGATCACTTAGGCAAATGCACAGGTAATCTTTTATTCGCCCCTGTCTTCATTTCGTCCGTCTCATCTTTCTCACCCGAACCACCACCCATTCATTCCCATAATTCCTGATAGGAGGCTAAAGAGAACCTTCTGCTTTACCTTCCGGCATAGTCCGGAGGGACTGCCCGCCAACCAGCATTAATAGTGATTAGTGACTGGTGGGAATGAAACACCCAAAAGATTTTTAAATTTTCTTTCATTGATTAGTTCCCACCCCATTGGAAACTGACGGATTATTAAACGACATCTGGCGGTGGTAAATGAAACCACTGTACCTAGTAGCTAATAAAAAGCCTACACCAAACTGTCAACTTTTTATTGGAGATAAGTTCGTCTAGGTCATTAATGTTACCATTGCAAAAGAAATAAGTTAAGTTGAATTTAAAAATTAAAATCTTCCTTAAGGTTGGTATAAAAAATAACAATAAATAGAATAGCGTGACAATATGTTCACACTTTTCGCTCATAATACAGCTATAGGTACACACATTTTTCGACTATTTTCAGCGACTATTTCACTATCAATCTGATGGGGACTTCTTTTTACTTCAATGTTTTGCATGAAGACCCCACCAACATCACTTTTACTTTTGTCACAGGTTTTGACAATGTAACCAATTCTTAAAATCCTCATTCCTTTGAGAAAGTTTTGATTACCTTGTAAAGGCATCCGCGGCCAAGAAGTTCGCTACTCGTGCTAGCGAAACGTTTGGAAGCAACTCCAACCGACTACGGTCTTTAGTCCCGGATCAGGACAGTGTAAGGCCACCGATACTCTTAAGATATCACATTTATTAACTACATTTGTAAGTAAAAAGTTTTTATTAAACGCTATTACAAATTTCAAAAGTGTTGTTTTATGCTCATTGTCTTTATATAAGTCGCCATTTTGTAAGATCCAAATTTAATATGTTTTTTAAAATAATTATAATTGGTAGATTCATATTAAACAGTTGTCAGACTTCCCGAATTACCATTAAGGACTTACTTTTTGCAAAGTTTAATAGTAACAATACTTGTTACCTTTTTTGTTATGGTAGTTACTGAAAACTATTAGAAGCAAGCGACATATGCTTTTAGGAAAAATTACTTTTTAAAAAGAATAATTTTTTTCGATTAATGAATACATACACATATTTCATTCAGCAAAAGATTTTTGTGTCTTAATACACACACAAGGCTTCATTATATTTTAGGGTAATTCTACGTACTGAAAGGCTACATTGTTGTCGCAAATATTTCATAAAAAGAATCGCTTTACGTTTAACCCCTGCTGGGAGACTCGTTATAAAATATACTATCGTATAATAAGAGACAACCAGCAAATGTCTCCGAACATAAAATGGAACTCAGTACTACTTAGCCGTGTGTCTTTTACTGCCTTTTAAACAAACACTTAGCGAAACAAGTAAATAAACTCATTCACCCAGGCGCCACGACTTGAAACCATTAAAGAAAGCCGCGTCAACCAGGCAGATCAACAGATACAACATACGTGGTGACTAGTGAGTGACATATTTGCGCCTTTACAACTTTAACAGTATCACTTAAGAAGTTACACAATGAATTTGGTGAATTTACCCTTGAATAATAAATTGAGTGATTCTGATAANTATATATATCATTTTATTATCATAGGTACGTTTAATTCAGATTTAGTTTTGTTCAATATAAAATAAATCATATAAATTAGTGTTATCATTTGAATATTCTTCGTAAATAATCTAAATACCTCCTACACAAGGCTTCATTATATTTTAGGGTAATTCTACGTACTGAAAGGCTACATTGTTGTCGCAAATATTTCATAAAAAGAATCGCTTTACGTTTAACCCCTGCTGGGCGACTCGTTATAAAATATACTATCGTATAATAAGAGACAACCAGCAAATGTCTCCGAACATAAAATGGAACTCAGTACTACTTAGCCGTGTGTCTTTTACTGCCTTTTAAACAAACACTTAGCGAAACAAGTAAATAAACTCATTCACCCAGGCGCCACGACTTGAAACCATTAAAGAAAGCCGCGTCAACCAGGCAGATCAACAGATACAACATACGTGGTGACTAGTGAGTGACATATTTGCGCCTTTACAACTTTAACAGTATCACTTAAGAAGTTACACAATGAATTTGGTGAATTTACCCTTGAATAATAAATTGAGTGATTCTGATAAGTTATTGTTATCTTTTTCATTATGTACAACCGAATAATGCTTAAAACAACTCGAAAAGAAAATAGATACCTGTAACAAGCATCTTGTAATGTATGAATTTCCGTAAAATATTCCAAATTGTGGCATATATGAATTTAAAATAATTTAAAAATAAAAATGATTATTGTAGTTGAATAAAGAAATTCGAAGTGGTCACTACACAGCGCGTTTTATGAAATCCTACAGATGGCGTGGTAAGCGCCATCTGTAATACAATGCTACATTTAGTGGAATTCAATATGCTCAACAAGGTCCATTTAAATAGATGGATATCTACTTGCTCAACTAAATCCACGGCGTAGCTCACCACTACGTGACTAAAATCGAATAAAGAAATTCGAAGTGGTCAGATTGTGGTTAGAAAATAAAAGGTTAGAAGCGTTCGAAATGTGGTATTACCGGCGAATGATGAAGATACCGTGGATAGAGAAGGTTAGAAATGAAGAGATATTAGAATGAACAAGAAAACAGAGGACTCTATGGAAGTCAAAATAATATAGGCGAGATAGGTTAAGTTAGGTTATGTTAGGTAGGACACTTTCTCAGGCATAAAGGTCTAGTCAGACACATTTTAGAGCTAGAAGCGAGAGTTAGGAGTGGTAGAGGTAGACCTAGATTAGATTATTGCTTGCAAATAGCTAAGGATGTGCTAATAAAAGAGACTAGGGAAAATAACTTGTGTTATTTCCTAGTAAAATGATATAAAATACTATTTGTAAGATATAGCCGATTTTGGATTAAAAAGTCAAAACTGTAAATCTTTTACTTTATTATTTATTACTAGAATAATAAAACTACTAAGCCGCATATCTATCACAAGGAAGAGAAAGATACTCTTAACTTTCTCGGCTAGTCGCAGGTAACAAATACTGCTGGTACAAAATTTGTGCATATTTCTTTAATTTTAAATAGTTTGTTGAGTGTGTTTCTCTTTTATTACTATTCTACCAGTTGCTTCGTTAACTTTGAATAAATTACAGTGGTGTTGACAAGTTTTCTCACACATCTAATATGTACATTCTTCAAATTTTACAAAAATGTTTTAACTCACATAGAACACATGGAAAACTTTCTGCTCTTGATAAAGAACCGACGACTTATCAAAACAATTGTTGAGTTTTCGTCAAAAAGATACGTTGAATTCTGTTTTTGTTTTGTAATTTTTAAATCTGCTTTTTTGTTTTATAAATATATTAAATGTACACTACAGTGATATAATTTTGTTTAATGCTTGATCTTTGATCTGTGATAATAATAACGCTACACAAATTTATTAATATCTAACGTAAGAACACAAAGCTTTCTTAATATCGAAGATTGTTAAGTTATTATGTAGGTACTTATAACATAAGTTATATGTAGAACTAGAAGTCAAATAAACTATGTATGAACTTTACAGTTAAAAAAAAAATAATTTTATGTATAAGAACTTTAAAAAAAGGTATTTTAGTTTAAAAACTATCTAAAAATTTTCCAACTGCCTTTTATATTTCGAATACATTTTTCTTTTAATGTTTCAATTACATCATAACAACCATTTTTCACATATTTTGTCAGATATATGTTTGTTTGACGACGTATAATTTGGCGATACCTAAACGTTAAAACGTTGCAATATTGGTGCAATTGTCAATTTAAAACATGCGTTTACCTACTGCAATCGCATTTAAAATGTGCTGTAAGCACGCAATGCGTATACTCATGTTTAATAGATTTTCGTGCTGAAACAGTTTTTATCCTCGTATACTGTATAGTAGATAGGTATAATACCTACGCATGTAGTACGTTGAGTATTAGAGGTATGACCCGAGCAATCACCAACTTAAGACACTAAAATCGCATTTTCTTGCTCGTACACGTACTTGCAATCATTAATTTAATTACAGGGAATTATACCGAAATGATTTTTAAATAGATTCAGAAATTGGTTTTCATGCGATGAACCGAGTTCCACGGTCGGCAATTTTAACACATCTCCACCGCAAGACTCGGCACGCAATTCCCCGTTTTCTAGGCACCGACATCAACATCGACAACTACTCTGACGGAAACCCGTAATTACAGGTTGTCGCTTCGGAATATGGATAATTTAGGTATTTTAACACTCCATACTTTGAGAAACACATTAAGCCTGAAAACATGTGTGAGTTGGTATATATCCAGTATTGCCGACAGAGGTACAGTAACGTAGCAAGAATCTGCCAATGGGATGAGTCAATGTAAGGAATTCTGAAAATCTATGTTATATATGTATACGTACGTACATCTATGCATATTAATAAAATGGAAGTGTCTGTTTGTAATAACGAAATAACTACTTTTTCAAAAACCCATATGGTTATTTGTATGGTATTCTTAATAGTATGTTTTGTCTGTCTGTCTGTTTGTACCTCAGCTTAGGGGCCATCCATAAATTACGTCATATGTTAAGGGGGAGGGAAGGGGTCGACGATGTGTGAAATTCACAAGGGGATGGGAGGGGTCCTAAATTTCGTGACGTCACATTTCAAAATTTTCAAAATCTACGTGTTAAAACACAGCTGTGGCAAGGACGGGGAGGGGTCAAAAAATCATGAAATTCGTGTGACGTAATTTATGGATTGCCCCTTATATAAAGATGTTTTATACTATACACTTTGATAAAGCTGCTGAATCGATTGGATCTCGAAGGTAGGCTTAAGGCACAGTTCTGCAGTTAATTAGGTAGTTTAATAGCCAGCTAATTCCAGAAAGTGGTATCTGGAGAAACAAATTGTTAACATTACAAACCTACAAACCATACTTACGCGGAGCAAAATAGTTACAAGTTGTATATAGTTGTATATTTATATTTAGTTAACAACAAGGAATATTTAAATTATCTCAGAAGTATCTACTACACAAGATGTACTTGCAATATTTAAAACGTCAAACTTGTTCCAAAATAGAACACTTAGGTTATTTCAAAACAGTGATATTTCAACCGTTTTGATTATGTATTTTGTTAAAACCAATTTGTTATATCTACCAGATACATCTGCAAATACTATAACAATATACAGAAGACGGAAACAATCAACACATAGTTTTCAAGATCAATTAGAGTACAGTCTATTTCAATTTGTTTGAATTGTGACCTTGAAGAAATCTGCGCGAAGTTAGAAAGAATACACACTAGGCGTGAGCAAGACAGAAATAGTTGGAACAAGCTTGAACGAGCAGAGCTCTCAATGGGCGGTTTTAGGAGATCGGCTAGAATTGTACAGTACAAGGCGAAACTGTTTAGCAATTTCTTAAAACAAAAATGTACATAAATAAACAATAGAAAACAAAGCAAAAATTAATAGAGCGTTAAGTTAATTCACTTGTTATTATTTGCTTTTAAATAATGCATATTCTTAAATTTTAACGAGGCAGTTTAAATAATTTTGCAAATGGTACTGTACACTTTTGTCTAGTTCTCGCTCGATGATCGGTGGAGAAATGAGCTCCGCAGACAAATATGATTGAATTTGGAATTATGCTACGGCGCATCCTAATAAAGGGAAGGGGCATATCTCCAACGTCTTGAAACGAACAGTAACTCAGTAGGTAATGCGAAAATGCGATCAGTGACGAATAAATAACGACTGTGGAAATTTAAAGATTAAGCATAAGTAATGTTATTGTTGAAAAAGATCATATTTTTTCGAAAAAATAGTTTCTTATCTTTTCGAATATTACTTTCTATTTGTTAAGTTCACCTACTTCACGAACCTCCACTGGTATATCTACATTCTACAACTTGCCAGTGCCGACTGTCATTCCACAATCGTTCGTCGAGGTGTCATTAGTTTGATCTATTTTTTATTGCCGGTGACAGTCTATAATTTTGAACTTTCACGGTACAAACTGTTGTCCTTCGGTCCTCCTATCATTACTAAACAAATGTAATTTCGTATGCCCTTTCTGCTTTTTCCAATTAATAACTAATTCTAAGCACTTATTATCACCATCGTAAAAAACAGAAACTTTTTAGGTACATACGTATTGTATAGATCAAACAAAATTTTGAATTAGTTCTGGCTATTATAGGAAACCTCTTAAAGGGTAAACAAAGCATTATACTTAATATAAATCCAATTTTTGTATTATTAGTCTTTAATGTTTTATTCCATAAACTCTTTTATAATAATTCAATAATTAAATTTAATGTGTTTGCCGTTAGCTATTGGTGAAGCTTTATGTATAAATAGGCATCAATTTAAAAATTTGGAATTAAACGCTGAGAAATTTCACTACACCTACCTTTTATTTATTTACTCTATATATGTTACATAGGCACTTGGTATTTGTCATTGACTGGGACAGTCTTAATCTTGGTCATTGCTTTGCTCATCACTATTATTAATATACATACTTGATTTCGTTGACTGGTGATGTTATTAAAAAGTATCTTTGCCTACAATGAATTAATGTCCTCAAATATTTTACGTATGATTGCGAGGAAAAGATAAATTGACCCATCTTATTGCCGCAATTGTTGTAATTGTGTTGCAATAATTTTTTTTTGTTTTTTAAAGGTTTGTTCACATAATACTGAGTTAATAATCAAAATTCTCTGGAGTAATAAAAAAATAAAACTGATCATAAAAATACAAAGCTTTGTTTATGATCAGGTAAAAATTTTAATAGCTCTTCGTCGGTATGGGCGCTAATCAGTTCATTTCGCTGTATGTTAAACAGTCATTTTGCTGTGTAATGGAAAACACTTCCGTCCGATAAGAAGTTCACTCAGAACATTAATAAGAACTCACCGCTTAATTCTACATTAAAGTAGATGTCGAAATCTTACCATCTAAGGCCGTGTCCTTTTAGCGATGTGTACAGGCAAAATCATAACTGATTTCATCGAAGTAAAGAAGGAACACCTTTGTCGCTTTACGAATTAATTCAGCAAAATACACTCACCATTAAATACTTTAAGGACACAATACACGAACAACTTGAATTAAACGATTTCGTTTTTACCTTCGGGCGACGCCACATAATATGTTAAGAAGGTAATTTAATTGTCAATCAGATTGTGAGGCTGTGTCTAATGTACTAATGCTGTATAATATAGCGACATTAAATGCAGGTATTGGTCAGTCACTATTGCACGCAAGCATCTCATTATTTGCAATAAAAACAGGAAATATTTCAAAATTTCGAATTATTCGTACCGAATCAAACAGGAATATTCGATTAAAAATTTCGATAACAATAAATAGAATAGCGTGACAATATGTTCACACTTTTCGCTCATAATACAGCTATAGGTACACATATTTTTCGAATATTATCTGCGACTATTTCACTATCAATCAGATGGGGACTTCTTTTTACTTCAATGTTTTGCATGAACACCCCACCAACATCACTTTTACTTTTGTCACAGGTTTTGACAATGTAACCAATTCTTAAAATCCTCATTCCTTTGAGAAGGTTTTGATTACTAATTGACCAATACCTTGTAAAGGCATCCGCGGCCAGTAGGTGACTGATGCTATCCTGAATCTTCATCTAGTATCGGAGATGGAAGGACCTCTGAAACGTTAGGAAGCAATTCCAGCCGACAACGGTCTTTAGTCCCGGATCAGGACAGTGTAAGGTCACTGATACTCTTAAGACATCACATTTATTAACTACATTTGTAAGTAAAAAGTTTTTATTAAACGCTATTACAAATTTCAAAAGTGTTGTTTTATGCTCATTGTCTTTATATAAGTCGCCATTTTGTAAGATCCAAATTTAATATGTTTTTTAAAATAATTATAATTGGTAGATTCATATTAAACAGTTGTCAGACTTCCCGAATTACCATTAAGGACTTACTNTGATGAAGATACCGTGGATAGAGAAGGTTAGAAATGAAGAGGTATTAGAAAGAATAAGAGAACAGAAGACTCTATGGAAGTCAATAAGAAATAGGCGAGATAGGTTAATAGGACACCTTGTCAGGCATGAAGGTCTAGTCAGAGACATATTAGAAGCAGATACAGGTGTTAGGAGAAGTAGAGGTAGACCTAGATTAGATTACTGTAAACAGTTAAGGATATAGGTTGCTCAAGCAAAGATTAGCGCAGGATAGGAAATAGTGGAGGTGCGTGTCCAACCAGTTTTAGGACTGACGACCTTATGATGATGATAATGAATAGGACATACATCAATGAATATTATCATCCCTACTACAGAAAAAAGTTTAGATTATTCTCAGATAGATTTAGCACATGCCAGTGTTTATGGGAATAGTGAAAAAGTTATATATTTACCGCTTTTAACCACGTCCCCTCCTATCCCATAGGTACCTGTTTCTACGGAGCATACCTCATGTACAGTATGGGCATTATGTGGTAAATGAGGGGTGTACCGATAAAGCGATTTCTCCCTAGATTAGGACTTCGAAACCTTATAAAAAAATTGGCAATTTCACCATCTGCCTTATGTGAATTCGATTATAGGCAAACATCAAATACAGGAACTTTTCTTAGGCAAATCTAAGGTTATCTGCACGTAAGCCATATTTGAATATTCAGTGATGCAAGAATGCCTTAAGCCTTTTGCGTCCTTTATGGGCAGCATCATTGGATTTACACGAGNTAGAACACTTAGGTTATTTCAAAACAGTGATATTTCAACCGTTTTGATTATGTATTTTGTTAAAACCAATTTGTTATATCTACCAGATACATCTGCAAATACTATAACAATATACAGAAGACGGAAACAATCAACACATAGTTTTCAAGATCAATTAGAGTACAGTCTATTTCAATTTGTTTGAATTGTGACCTTGAAGTTAGAAAGAGACACATTTTAGAGGCAGAAGCGAGAGTTAGGAGTGGTAGAGGTAGACCTAGATTAGATTATTGCTTGCAAATAGCTAAGGATGTGCGAATAAAAGAGACTAGGGAAAAGAACTTGTGTTATTTCCTAGTAAAATGATATAAAATACTATTTGTAAGATATAGCCGATTTTGGATTAAAAAGTCAAAACTGTAAATCTTTTACTTTATTATTTATTACTAGAATAATAAAACTACTAAGCCGCATATCTATCACAAGGAAGAGAAAGATACTCTTAACTTTCTCGGATAGTCGCAGGTAACAAATACTGCTGGTACAAAATTTGTGCATATTTCTTTAATTTTAAATAGTTTGTTGAGTGTGTTTCTCTTTTATTACTATTCTACCAGTTGCTTCGTTAACTTTGAATAAATTACAGTGGTGTTGACAAGTTTTCTCACACATCTAATATGTACATTCTTCAAATTTTACAAAAATGTTTTAACTCACATAGAACACATGGAAAACTTTCTGCTCTTGATAAAGAACCGACGACTTATCAAAACAATTGTTGAGTTTTCGTCAAAAAGATACGTTGAATTCTGTTTTTGTTTTGTAATTTTTAAATCTGCTTTTTTGTTTTATAAATATATTAAATGTACACTACAGTGATATAATTTTGTTTAATGCTTGATCTTTGATCTGTGATAATAATAACGCTACACAAATTTATTAATATCTAACGTAAGAACACAAAGCTTTCTTAATATCGAAGATTGTTAAGTTATTATGTAGGTACTTATAACATAAGTTATATGTAGAACTAGAAGTCAAATAAACTATGTATGAACTTTACAGTTAAAAAAAAAATAATTTTATGTATAAGAACTTTAAAAAAAGGTATTTTAGTTTAAAAACTATCTAAAAATTTTCCAACTGCCTTTTATATTTCGAATACATTTTTCTTTTAATGTTTCAATTACATCATAACAACCATTTTTCACATATTTTGTCAGATATATGTTTGTTTGACCCACCAAAAAACTCGAGGTAGCTACAGCCTCCATGCGTGGAATGAGAATAAAACGGATGGTCTAAAACGTCTTTACAGC
>NW_020439008.1:597180-602083 GCF_000699045.2 Agrilus planipennis | reverse complement strand
AGTCCATTTCAATTTGTTAGAATTGTGACCTTGAAGAAATCTGCGCGAAGATAGAAAGAATACACACTAGGCGTGAGCAAGACAGAAATAGTTGGAACAAGCTTGAACGAGCAGAGCTCTCAATGGGCGGTTTTAGGAGATCGGCTAGAATTGTACAGTACAAGGCGAAACTGTTTAGCAATTTCTTAAAACAAAAATGTACATAAATAAACAATAGAAAACAAAGCAAAAATTAATAGAGCGTTAAGTTAATTCACTTGTTATTATTTGCTTTTAAATAATGCATATTCTTAAATTTTAACGAGGCAGTTTAAATAATTTTGCAAATGGTACTGTACACTTTTGTCTAGCTCTCGCTCAATGATCGGTGAAGAAATGAGCTACGCAGATAAATATGATTGAATTTGGAATTATGCTACGGCGCATCCTAATAAAGGGAAGGGGCATATCTCCAACGTCTTGAAACGAACAGTAACTCAGTAGGTAATGCGAAAATGCGATCAGTGACGAATAAATAACGACTGTGGAAATTTAAAGATTAAGCATAAGTAATGTTATTGTTGAAAAAGATCATATTTTTTCGAAAAAATAGTTTCTTATCTTTTCGAATATTACTTTCTATTTGTTAAGTTCACCTACTTCACGAGCCTCCACTGGTATATCTACATTCTACAACTTGCCAGTGCCGACTGTCATTCCACAATCGTTCGTCGAGGTGTCATTAGTTTGATCTATTTTTTATTGCCGGTGACAGTCTATAATTTTGAACTTTCACGGTACAAACTGTTGTCCTTCGGTCCTCCTATCATTACTAAACAAATGTAATTTCGTATGCCCTTTCTGCTTTTTCCAATTAATAACTAATTCTAAGCACTTATTATCACCATCGTAAAAAACAGAAACTTTTTAGGTACATACGTATTGTATAGATCAAACAAAATTTTGAATTAGTTCTGGCTATTATAGGAAACCTCTTAAAGGGTAAACAAAGCATTATACTTAATATAAATCCAATTTTTGTATTATTAGTCTTTAATGTTTTATTCCATAAACTCTTTTATAATAATTCAATAATTAAATTTAATGTGTTTGCCGTTAGTTATTGGTGAAGCTTTATGTATAAATAGGCATCAATTTAAAAATTTGGAATTAAACGCTGAGAAATTTCACTACACCTACCTTTTATTTATTTACTCTATATATGTTACATAGGCACTTGGTATTTGTCATTGACTGGGACAGTCTTAATCTTGGTCATTGCTTTGCTCATCACTATTATTAATATACATACTTGATTTCGTTGACTGGTGATGTTATTAAAAAGTATCTTTGCCTACAATGAATTAATGTCCTCAAATATTTTACGTATGATTGCGAGGAAAAGATAAATTGACCCATCTTATTGCCGCAATTGTTGTAATTGTGTTGCAATAATTTTTTTTTTGTTTTTTAAAGGTTTGTTCACATAATACTGAGTTAATAATCAAAATTCTCTGGAGTAATAAAAAAATAAAACTGATCATAAAAATGCAAAGCTTTGTTTATGATCAGGTAAAAATTTTAATAGCTCTTCGTCGGTATGGGCGCTAATCAGTTCATTTCGCTGTATGTTAAACAGTCATTTTGCTGTGTAATGGAAAACACTTCCGTCCGATAAGAAGTTCACTCAGAACATTAATAAGAACTCACCGCTTAATTCTACATTAAAGTAGATGTCGAAATCTTACCATCTAAGGCCGTGTCCTTTTAGCGATGTGTACAGGCAAAATCATAACTGATTTCATCGAAGTAAAGAAGGAACACCTTTGTCGCTTTACGAATTAATTCAGCAAAATACACTCACCATTAAATACTTTAAGGACACAATACACGAACAACTTGAATTAAACGATTTCGTTTTTACCTTCGGGCGACGCCACATAATATGTTAAGAAGGTAATTTAATTGTCAATCAGATTGTGAGGCTGTGTCTAATGTACTAATGCTGTATAATATAGCGACATTAAATGCAGGTATTGGTCAGTCACTATTGCACGCAAGCATCTCATTATTTGCAATAAAAACAGGAAATATTTCAAAATTTCGAATTATTCGTACCGAATCAAACAGGAATATTCGATTAAAAATTTCGATAATTATTAATTAATTTCAAATTTTTCGCAAAAATTCAATGAAAAATATACTTGAATATAGGGAGTGTGCGACTTTTATATAAAAAATTATTATTAGTTAGATACGGTAAAAAAAACATTCCTACCTTGCTACCTTCAGATAAAACATCAGTTACTTTAATGAAAAAATACTCTGTTATTATCATAATTTTACTGTTCTATTAAAGTTATTAACATTTCAGTTACTTATTCTACCAAATAAAACATAAAATCATACATTTTGTGTTTTACAATTATGTTTGGCTTACTCATACTGTCATTATTTCCATTAGTCGAATTTAAATTTATGATATACACTAAGTGTTAATAAAAGATTATAAATCACCTTTTACTTCGTCATATGTATAAATTATTGCGGCTATTGAAAGATCCTGATGGTTTCGCATATGGCGAGTAAATGATAACTGTTTTAATCAAGCAGTCATGAAAGGGTTCCGTTAAATCAGATAAAAAACCTCTTATCCCTTTATAAGACAGCAGCAATATTGCCAGATGAATGAATGATAAAGACACTGATTCGTATCATTTCGATTTGGGCATACTCATTTCCGTACATGGTCAGATTGCTACAACTTAGTTAAATTGTATAACAACTGCACCACAGATATAATACAGGGTGTAAAAGAAATAAGTGGCGAGCTTGAAAGAGTGTAAACGAGATGTAATGAACAATCAACGTTGAGTTCAGTAGCATTGTTATAGGCAAAGCTTTTTTTCAGGAAGGAAATCACAATAACTTACAATCCGAAGCCGGTCCTGTGCGTGAATTAACAACATAGGTGTCTACCCAATAGCGTAGTGCGAGGATAACTCTGCTGCTACATGGATGGAGAATGTAAACATTATCGATTATCGAACATCAAGGTAAACATAAACAATTTTGTACTACACATAATGTTTAGACTAAATAAGTGCTTTACAGGCAGCAGTACATGAATGTACAAACACAAAATAAAGAAAAAATGTAAGTTACGTATACATTAGTCGGTTAATGAGTATTCATCTGAACAATTGTAATTTTATTGAGGTAAATTTCCACACCACCACTTAGGTATTGCCAAAATGCTTTGCGGATAGTTGTAATTCAACTTGCCAAAAAATTCAAATAAGTCTTCAAAAATTTTGTACCACACATTTGCCGAAAAGAGTTCTAATATCACATAAGATGTACTATATGTAAATTTGCGTTGCACCAATAATGATTATTGTAAAAACTTAAAATTCCGTTCTGCGTGAAGCAAATATGCCTGCAAGCAACACCTTAAAATGGAAAAAATAGGCTATGCAATACTAACTGCACTAATGGTTGACGTTCTATTGCTGAATTAGTTTATTGAACTGCACATTTATTGCCTCATACAAGGTTTAGCTACTACAACTAGAGGTTAACTATCTGTAAAATAAATACCCTGAATCACACTTAATCTAATCTACCAAATAAACAATACTTGAGCAAAAAGATACAAAACAAATAAAACAAAAATATTGAGTGCAGCGTAGCGGACTATATTTCTCTACCAGGGCCGGAATTGAATTTACATGGACTTTGAACTACGTTTTCTATAAAACGGTGAACTTTCCAATATACAAACATTTACTTATTTTTCATGCTTTGTAGTGCTCCATCATATTCTTCAAACTCGGCTGTTACACTCTGTATAACAATTAAATATAAATAAAAGTCACTTGACTAACAAATGTTCCGTTTCAATATAAATAAAGCTGTTATGTCGTAATATCGAAATAATTGTCTTTTTCCAATGTGATGTGGTTATTTATATGTTGTTAAGAAACAAGAAACTCTTAAGAAGATTTTTATCTAATATTAATTCGCTTTAAACTCAACATAAAATTAATAAGATCAGATTTGGATGATTTTACAGTCCGGTGTTGAGAAATTTAAGATCACAAATAAATACAGTAATTTATATGCTAATATGATAATGTTTCGACTTGTTTATCATGTGGTCCAAAAGTCATTAACTAGCTGCATGAATACAAAAATGTTATATTACTATAACTATAAAAATATATAGGGTTGCTTGTAAAAAAAAAATACAACTTCAATACGTTTTATGCTTTTTGGACAGCCTGTATATTACGAAAATAATTGTAAAATGTAACACTTATTGATCCCTATTCACTCCCACAACAAAACTTTTTAAAAGCTTAGGATCATAACCGGAATAGAAGCAACATGATTTAAATTTACAACGGAATGAAATGGTACTTTAAAGAAAATTATAATTTTCAAATTAAAACATGTGGTTGACTTATGTACTGCTCTTTAACAATGAAAAACTTCACACCATTATAAACATTAATCTCTTACCTCATAGCAAAGTTACCAACGCCAACGAATAAGCAAAAATAAAATTGATATTTGGTAACTAGCATTTAATTTTTTTTAAATCTATGAACTCAATTTATGATTGTAAAATAATGCTGCAAATTATTGCTATTATCCAAGGCCCATAAACACGTACACTATAGCGCAACGTTTGCTCCTTTATGAACATTTTATTAGTTCAGGTATTGTTGATAATTACCTTAGAAATGCAATAAAATTTGTACTTGCGTTATATAAAGAACTTAATTGGAGATTGTGAATTAAACGCTAGCAAGCATTTACGAAAAGAAAATACAATAATAATTCCATTTTAATTAAATGCAATTGTTTTCGTTTTTTTTTATATTTAAAAAAATATTATGCGAATTTTTACTAAGTGTTA
>NW_020439008.1:580410-596984 GCF_000699045.2 Agrilus planipennis | reverse complement strand
ACCTCCACTCTTTCCTATCCTGAGCTAAACTTCGCATTTCCCTAAAACTAGAACAGCCCACATCCTTAACTATTTGCGAACAGTAATCTAATCTAGGTCTACCTCTACCCCTCCTAACTCCCGTTTCTGCCTCTAATATGTCTCTGACTAGACCTTCATGCCTGAGAAGGTATCCTACTAACCTATCTCGCCTATTTCTTACTGACTTCCAGAGAGTCCTCTGTTCTCCTACTCTTTCTAATACCTCTTCATTTCTAACCTTCTCTATCCACGGTATCCTCAACATTTGAGCCTTTAAGCGTTGAAAAGGATTTTTTTTAAGGTTCTCAGAATGTTAGACGTCAACCATACACTGCTGCAGATTCCATTTCCCTCTAGCAAATGAACAATGATCTATCTCAGTACTCAGGTACATGAAAAAGAAGCAGAATGAGACATCTCGCACCACTCACTGATATACATAAACATGAGGATAGTAACCTTACTGAAAATTCCAACTGCCCAGGGAATGATTACGATGACGCGTATTCACGCGATGCCGCTGGTGCATTCCCTTTGCACCGTCCATATGTAACCACCATGATCGCGTATTCTGCATGTGGATATATTAATTTTTGTTTGATATTTCCACATTCAACTTATTTTTGTATTTACTTTGCCAATCGAACGCTAACGAGTGCAAATTATTACTAATAATTGCATACAGTTGACTTGTCTACGTATCAGCTGTTTGCGAAGGTCAGAATAGGTATGTGTGTTTCGTTGAAATCCGATAAGATATCGCGGTGACTGTACTCAATCATTGACGGCTCGTTAACTGGGGTACTTTTTGTGCACACTTTTTACATACCCTATAGTGTGTTACTATGACGAGATGCTACCCTTGAAATATATACTGATCAGATATAGTGTATGTGGTGTGATAGAATAATTTAGTTTTGCACACTACTTTAGTAGTTTAATTTAAAAGTATAAAGCATGTGGTTTTGTGTAATTAATTTTTAAATTACAATTTTGTTTATTCTTTAAATTCGTTAAACATAACACATATAATGAACAGTAGGTTAGCAGTCAATAATTTGTAGAAATTGGCAAATGCGAATCGCGCTTTCGAACTTATTAGTTCTCATCAGCACACCAAAGGTAGCTTCGATAAATCGACAACCAAACCGAAACTGCTACGTAAAATGAAAGTTAATGTAATGTCAGTTTGTGAAAGTAGATGCCTTTGTAAGGTCATTTCTCGAGATAATTTCTCTGAAAAGTAGGTAAGTACCTATTAAATCCTTTAATAAAATAATGTAACACATAATAGTGATGCGTAACTACTGTTAATATAGTTTTTGAACTTTGCGAAAAATAATTAGATACACTATTGGTTCAATAGACCAAATAGAAAATATATGTAGGGAAAGAACTATCTAGTCAGTATTAAGAGTTCGTGACGATTTGAGAATGAAGATTGTATTAAAAAAGGAAAAATATCTGATACCCCCTAAAAATTATCTCATATGTAAATGTCTTTAGGAAATGGTAAGCAGATGAGATGTATTTATTCAAAGCCTTTTATTAAATGCTCATAAATATTGAATGTTGCAGCAAGCGAGTGCAATGAAAAAGGCGGGGAAGAAAAATAAACTATTTAACAAGCATAAATGATAGGTGTTATAATCCTTTAAAATAAACACCACCATAAAAAAAGACCAGAATTCAAAGGAACAATAATCGTATATATTTCAGAATGTTATAGGATGCTCGCAGTGGTACGCCACACCATGACTCATAAATAAAAATCAAATTATCTCCTATATCATAAAAAGACGCTTTGGTAGGTGTTAAGAATTTTTATTTTGTAAAATGGACACGGGAGCAAGGCAATTAAACGAAAGTATTCTGCTTTTTAGCAGGCACTTATTATTCTTGGGACAAATTGCCAGGTATAATCCGAGAACAGGTGAAGCCTCATACGAACCCAACCAACGTACAATACAATACAACAGTAAAAGGACATAAATCCCAAATATATCAGACGCGCCACATTACCAACCTACGAAAATGTAAATAAATGACTATCTTGGGTGTTAATTATTTGGTGTTATTTATGTAGTTATGTAGTACATTCTGATTATGGCGGACCTTAGCAAACTATGAAATATAAGTAGAACGAAGAAAAGGGAAAATGGTAAAACATTTTTATTCATTGGAGAATTTAAAAACGATATTTTCCATTTAAAAATGTTCTGACCAGCATATAAGCTGCGGTAATTACTAACCATAATAGTGTAAGCCATGTCTTATTAGTTATTTTTATCAAAATTTCACCTATTATTTTCAGTAGTCCAACAACTGTCGATTAAACCGGACCAATAGTATATCAGAACTCTAGATATTCTATTCCAATTATTTCCCATCCGTCCTCCCACCATACAACCTTGATTTCCTGGAAAATCGGTCGTCTTTCAATTAGAATTAATATTTAATTTGCTTAAAAAAGGTTTAGTTTTGTTTTACCTTCAATTATTTTGCCCATCATTGTTTAATTTTACATTTTAGTTACAAAAATATGTTAACTTTCAAAAATTACAACTTACAATTCTTATTTGAACCAATCATATTACAGAGTAGTTACAATTTCTCATATTGATATTTCAAATTAATATTATAATATTCCTTTGACAATTGAAATTTTGAACTTAAAATTGTAATGTTGTTAGCATGAGAACTTTACATTTCAATCGACAGCATTTGTAATGAGGATCTAATAATTAAATTTGGTAAATATACTTATTTAAATTTCGTTTATTACGTCCACCTTATTTAGGAACGGAAATTGTTCGTAACATTTAACGCATATAAATTGTTTACATTGTGCTGGAAACATTTACTCAAAAATAAGTCGTGTTAATGGTTTTTATTTTTGCCCACTTGCAAAAATACAAATTCCAATTTCATGCTCGATAAATTTTTACTACGTGTCGAAACGTGATTACTATGGATTTTCGAACCAATTGGTTTCTCAGAGTTGATAAACATAACCGGACCATTTGTCACCTTTCTCTGTTATACTGAAACATACATATAGTTGTTTTTATTCTTTACCTGTCGTAGTGGTATGTAATTAATATTACATATACGACAAACTCAAAATAAATTTTTGGAGGAATGTAAATTACAATGGCTGATCTAACGGTCGCAGATACCGGATTAAAAATTGGAAGCAGGATAACAGAATATACTGTGAGGACTTCAAGAATTTGTCAGGGTTGTCCAATTTTAGGAATTTCTTTTAAGGTGCTAATCTGGAATGCATATGGAAGTCCTTCATTAGGATAAGCTGTTTAGACCCAACTCAGAATTTCCACAGTTTATATAAAACGTTAATTGAATTTGGTTTTCTAAACGAGGATCTTATCGGCGTTTGATAGTTTTGGCCCTTATAAGGTGTAAATTCCTAAATTCTGATCTGGATTGAATGCCGATATACCCAATAGGTTATAATGTGTCTATTTGGATATGTTACCGGAAATGTATGCAATTCGTTATTGTATAAAATTCCTAGGAAATGTTTAGCTTTATACATTTCCTAGTACAATATCGGAATTATATACAATTCCGAGGCTATTTAGGAAATCTATAAAATATTGTTTCAAAGATTTTTTAATACACACATATCCTGGGAAATGTGTATATTTCCTAGGAATTGTATGAGTTATCGACCTACTTATATGAAATTCCGTTATTGTACTAGGAAATGTATAAAACTAACGCTTTCTGTGAATAAAATACTCTAACATATCAGCTCGCCCCGGCAAGCAGGGGCATTAAATAAACTTCAATCTTTCATAAATCTACCTAACCAAACAATAACGTCACCAATGCATATACAATTCCAAGCAGCCTGCCGCATTATTGCCTATTTTATGTCATAGACCGCCAAATATATTTTTAAACGTTCGATAACTATGCTTCATTATCAACCCAACATATATATATCAAAATGATCAGCATATTCACCTTCACCTCTACAACATACTAAAAATTCATATGCATTGGTGACGTCATTGTTCGGTTAGATAGATTTATGACAGATTGAAGTTTATTTATGGCTCTTGCTGATATGTTAGAGTATTTTATTCACAGAAAGCATTAGTTTTATACAATTCCTAGGAAATTGCACATTTCCCATGATATGTGTGTTTTAAAAAATCATTGAAACAATATTTTATACATTCCTAAATAGCGTTGGAATTGTATACATTTTCTAGGAATTTTATACAATTCCTAGGAAATGTATACATTTCCCAGGATATGTGTGTATTAAAAAATCATTGAAACAATATTTTATACATTCCTAAATAGCGTTGGAATTGTATACATTTTCTAGGAATTTTATACAATTCTGAATTGTACAATTGTACGAAACATGTTTGGTTCGTAGATGTTAGGTACATTTGCATTAATAAAAATTTCAACCAAATAGTTTTGTCAAACCTTTTTCTAATTACTCGTAACCTAATATATAGCATGCATGAATCTATAATAGTAACAAAGTATGTATATAGGTACGTATAATACCTTTATCATGATAATTGTTGTTAAAACTACTTTCTTACATCTTTTTGCTTTGTAACATAAAGGATTATCTACACACATACAATACGTTGTAAGCACAACGTAACTTGGTGGTTCGGTGTTGAGGCCATTTCTTACCTTGATAAATCGCCACATTAGGCGTTACTGGCCGGAATTGTCGATCACGAAACCGCAGATTAGTTAACAAAATATATGGATCATGCCACCACCTAACGGAAGGCTATAATTTCGATCTGCCCGGTAGTCGCGATATTAAGCAGGTTTTAATTATTCTTTCACGTAACCACATACGTTTGCATCAAGTATATTATATAGTACATGTACAATATCATAACCTTACAAAACGTATCTTTTAATAAAGAAAAGCATATTTTTTTTGATGAAATTACGATTATTCAGCATTCTAGGTAATGACAGACAAACACTGACAGACATCTGTTTAGCATTGCTATATTTTTGGGATTCAAAAATTTACGACAAAGTCCATAAGAATATGGATGTGCTAAAAACAGAACAAAAACGTCATGGTGGTTAGACATAGATTGTAATTTCGATCTCACTGAATCTCGTGAGCACGCTGTCAACAGTTCTGATAGAATGCAGACCAACTCTTCTTGCTGCCTTTATTATTTTAGACAGCATATGATGAATTACAGACAGATTATTATTAGAAGACAATTTTTAGCGGTATTTAAATTTGGTAGGTAGGTTTCGGCGTTTCATAAATGGAAGGAATTAGATTGAAAGTTTGCTGCAGGTCGGGATTCACTAACAACTGAAGTAAATTTAGTAGGTTGAAAATAACACACCGGCCTTAACCTGTTAATGGTTTGGAACAAACAGGTTGGCAGAAACATAACACTTCCCGACTAGAATTTGTAGAGGACATGTCTCAAGTAGCGGGTGGGTCTCATGCTTCATCGTAGATTTTATGAGGTAAACCTAACACATGTACAATATGAGAAAGAAAAGGCTAAACTCTCCATCTGCTTATGGGGGTAAAGATTAAATATATGAACTCTTCTTATTAGGTCCGCACGAGGCACTGTGGCTCATCAAAAGAACCCTATCTGCCCCCTCTCAAAATTCTAAGAGTTGGCAACCTTTCATTTATCTTTTGTACTTAAAGATACATTGAAATAAGATATTTGGCAATAGGTATTGTAATAAAATAGTGATGAGCTAAGAAAGACTAAGATCAAGTCTTGGTCTTGCTCATTTAATCTGATACTTACGTTTTCTCAAATAATTCTTCTAGGTACAAATTTTTCTATTTACTGCTTAAATTTTCTGTCATTCATGCGAGCTTATCATGATTTTTAAAGAAGATAATGTCGATAGTTGTAAGATTTATGAAAGTTCGACAACTTACCCTTCTCCCAACGCATAAATGGACGTAAAAATACAAAAAAAAAATTAGTTTGTCTCTGTATCTCAACTATGTGTTATGCTGACATAGAAACAACACTTACTCCGAGGGCATTCTTGTAGATCTCTTTTTTTCAAACAGTGGTAACGATTCTTTTTATTTATATTTAGTGTTTAGTTACTTAAATTTCAAATAAAAAAATGTTTTGTTTCAATAAAAGAATATATTAAAGTTGCTTCAAATAATAATAATAATAGTAAATTCACCGGAAGTAATAATTTTTCGTTTAATCTTGCGAATTTGATCTTCGTCTTGTATATACGATCTTAGTTTTAGTCATGGTCTTGTTCGTTCGGTCTTGGTGTTTATTTTCTCAAGACCAAGACCAAGAATAATTTTGTTCATTACTATAACAAAACCACAACAGTTTAGAAGTGTGTTTTATTCTAATTTATTACAATTGCTTCGCCAAATGATGAAGATCATATTGAAGCACGCAGCTTCCCACCAGCCTCCCAAAATTTACTGCACCCCCTCTATTATTTAAACAACGTTTTGTAAATTTATATTCAGAATTATTCCTCCTAAAGAAGTCACAGCACAGAAAAACTGTTGTGAATTACAATAAAAAAGTACAATGTGTAATTTTACAACACGGTACTGAAGTGAAACTTCTTTAAACACACAAACATACAGCGAAGAGGTTAAGGAATTGGTATTATTTGTACACTATGAATTTAAATTTTACACTATACATGCCGGAGTGGCCTGTAACGAACGTTGCATTGAAGCGCGCTCACGGCTCAAGCGATCCCCACTACGAACTCGACTGCGTGGCCGAGTAGAGGGGAAACATCCGTTGCATGATTTCGTTACTTAGCAACTCGCATGAAACGAACTTACCCTACCGTGCGTGAAGAAGTTTCACTTCAATATTTTTGAAACTGTAGTTTTTATTTTGACTGAAATGGAGTTTCAATCAATTATTGTCGGCAACTGCAATTCTTGCCGTCATATTGTTACCAACCATTACTTTTAAAAATAGTATTGTTATCTATTCGTAAGTATAAGGTGTATATATGAATGACAGCTATTTTTTCTCTCGCTCCGTCCGTGCGTAATGAACCAGTAGCAGCGGCAAATATTTTAATTGCCGTTTATGATTTATGCTAACGAAAGCAATACATATACATACTATAATGGGAGACTAATGAGATTCGGATTGAAGCGAAGAACTAAATAAAAAACTTCGAGCTATACGTGTATTTATATGAGAACAGATATTTTCTACTGTTTCAACACATCATTAATGTGTACTAGAAGACCAGTAATTAATATTTAAATCTTTGTTGTCACTTCATCACAACTGGCCTTAATTATAATCTTGGTGTAGTATAGAATTTAATGAGAAACATCATACAAACAACACGTGCATAATACATACACATTATACACGAAGTATGCAATAAGTCTTATTTTTCTATGTCAAGCACCGCAACGTTCGCTTTGCTACAATTTAAGGAGGTTGTTTACGTAAAAGTCTTATAATTATAAAATTTCAGTATAAGTCTTAGATACACCTGTATTTGCCAGGAAACTGATTTTGTCTGTGTATAGTTTCCAAAAAATCGAAGTTCAAAATTTGCTTTTTTAACATTGCTCTTATGGACGGTCAATCAAAATAACGTATTATATCGATTATTTTATTGATACAAATAAAAAACTATTTAAATACTATATAAAAAGCGTTTTTGAAGCATTCAATTTTTTTGTCCCGTTCGTGAGAAACAAATACAAGAGAATACGAAAAAAACCGGTCATGTGTGAGTCTGACTCGGAAACAAAGGGTTCCATAGCATTATCTATAAAAACGGCAACAAAATCTTTTGCATGGGAGCCCCACTTAAATATTTATTTTATTGTTTTAGTAGTTGTTGTTATAACGGCAACAGAAATACATCATCTGTAAAAATGTCAACTGTCTAAGTAGAGCTACCATCCTTTCCCGGATTTGTCCTAGTTTGAAGGGCGTCAGGGGGCCTCCGGCAGGGATTTTTAAAAAGTGTCCTTTTGTTGTCAGGGGGAAATCCAATCTTTTTTATAGATAAGCGATGAATTCATTGACAATGCGAACGTAGAGAGAGCGTTTTCGCTAGTCACGCAGCAATAGACGAAAGAAAGAAACTTCGTAAACATACACACGGTTTCTTCTCTGACACCGAGCGGCATGGCCTAGAGGTTTAGACCATTGCTTAGCATTCGGGAGGACGCCGGTTCGATTCCGGGTCCATCTGCCTTGGTCCAAGTTTTTCTGTGGTTTCCTTGGATCACTTAGGCAAATGCTGAGGCAGTAATATTCCACCGATAATCTTTCACTCTCTTCTGTCTTCATTTCGTCCGTCTCATCTTTCTCACCCGAACCACCACCCACCCATTTCCACGATTCCTGAAAGCAGGCTGAAGAGGGCCTTCCGCCCTACTTCCGGCATAGTCCGGAGGGACTGTCCGCCCACCAGCATTACTGGCTGGTGGGAATGAAACACCCAAAAGTTTTAAAAAAAAAGTTTTTTAAGTTTTCCTTCTCTGATCAAAATCAAGTATAATTTCAAAAACCTGAGTTGCTCCGACTTTTACAAATTCTTGTTGGAAAAGAAAAATATTTTCTAATTATTTTTGTTACCATATTACCTCAGAAAGAGTGTTTAATTATATCAAAAATGACTACTATTTGTTGAGGTTACATACGTACCTACTTAATTTGATTTTAATAACAAGCGAAAAATTAAAAAACTATAACGTTTTTGTTTTTGTTGCAAAAAATATTTTTTCAGAAGTGTCTGGGGAAAAAACTATATTTCGCCCAAATGTCCGGGATTTTTGCCGTGTTTATCCGGCGTCGGCAATTTAGGTTTATGGCAGCCCTATGTATCACGTTTCTTGAGATAAAACCTGGTGACAAACGGACGGACGGACAGCGGAGTCTTATTAATAGGGTCCCGTTTTACCCTTTGGGTACGGAACCCTAAAAATGATGAATTTAATTTCTCTAAAATAAAAAGTATAAACACGTGGCTACATCGCATACTTATACAAGAAGGGAATACTATACATTTACACACGCATACTGTTAATGAAGTTTGTTACAGACATGTTTCAGAGTGCGCTGTTGCCACGATTAGCAAATTTTATGTTAAAGTGAAAAATTGGCCTCTGAACGCTTAGATTGATGGTTAGAAATATTGAATGGAGTATGAATATAATTAGATCGTAAATTAAATTCTTTTAATGAAGTTTCAATCACCAACAAATTATTTAAAAAATTAAAAAAAACATTTATATGCTATTGGCAGCCATAAGCGCGGACTCTATGTATAAGTATAGGCGTTCCCCTCTTGCTCCCTGCCCCGCAAAGACGTACACAACCTCCTTAAATGAAACGTTACAATAAAAAGTCGTATTTCATATAACAAAAAACAAGATGATCGACAGAAAATGAGAATTGTGACGTAAAATACAATGTATACTACTCAAATAAATTTGAAATCCACTAACCAACGATTTACCGTGCACTAAATTAATTAGCTGGCACATTAAAGTTCCAAAACGTGCCTATAGTAGTGAAATAATAGCTGTGCATAAAATAAATGTAATTGAACCAACTTTTTTTAATTAATTAAGCCTTGTTATCACCAAGCAATGCTTTCTATTCCATCATCTTACCATCATTATAAAAATGCAGTGTACCAGTATGTTCAATTTCTAGATGAAAATTTTACGATTTGGTTAATTGTCGGTAATAAACTAATAATACGACTTTTACAATATCTTTTTAATTAACTAATCAACATTACTGAGAAATTACTTACACAATGTGATGGTTCCAGGAAACCGTAATCGAATCAGTATAGACAATATATATACAATAGGATGACACAAAAAAAAACGTATAGCGACCAATATTAGAGCGCAAAAAACCTCTTTTCCTTAACCCTTGCGAAACCAAAATTGTACGAGTTGAGATTCGAATTACTCCCTCACTCACCTTATTCACCGGATTTTACCTCATGTGACCCGTTTTTGTTTCCTAATTTCAAAACTTGGCTTTACGGGAGAAAGTTATTTGTTCTGTAAACAGATATTTCATAAGATAGAGATTATATAAATGAAGCACGAGTTGGAAAAGTTTCAACAGACCAAGGTCAATTATAATGCATAAACCAAGAATATCCAGGGGGAATTTATTTTTGTTATTGTGAAAAAAATGGATAAAAAGGAATTTCTCGTGTTGATAAAATATTGCTTTTTGAAGGGAAAAAATACAGTTGAAGCAAAAACTTGGCTTGATAACGAATTTCCGGACACTGCCCCAGGAAAATCAACCATCAAGGATTGGTATGCTAAGTTTAGACGTGGTGAAATGAGCACCGAAGACGGTGAACGCAGTGAATGCCCAAAAGAGGCTGTTACGGACGAAAACATTAAAAAAAATCCACAAAATGATTTTGAATGACCGTAAATTGAAATTGAATGAAATAGCAGACACTCTACAGATATCAACGGAACGTATACATCACATCATTCACGAATATTTGGGTATGAGAAAGCCCTGTTCAAAGTGGGTGCCGCGCGAGCTCACTTTTGACCAAAAACAACGACGAGTTGATGATTCAGAGCAGTGTTTGAAGATGATCACGCGTAATAAACCCGAGTTTTTGCGTCGATATGTGACAATGGATGAAACATGGCTCCATCCTTTCAATCCGAAGTCCAATCGACAGTCATCGGAGTGGACTGCACACGATGAACCCGCTCCAAAGCGTGCAAAAACGCAACAGTCGGCTGGCAAGGTTATGGCGTCTGTATTTTGGGATGCGCGTGGAATAATTTTCATTGACTACCTTGAAAAAGGAAGGACCATCAACAGGGACTATTAAGTACATAGCGTTATTGGACCGTTTGAAGGACGAAATCGCCGAGAAACGACCGCATTTGCAGAAAAAGAAAGTCCTGCTTCACACCAAGACAATGCACCGTCTCACAAGTCAGTGAAAACGATGGCAAAAATTCATGAATTGGGCTTCGAATTGCTTCCGCATCCATCGTATTCTCCAGATCTGGCCCCCAGCGACTACTTCCTGTTCTCAGATCTCAAAAGAATGCTCGTTGGGAAAAAATTTTCGTCGAATGAAGAGGTGATCGCCGAAACTGAGGCCTATTTTGAAGCAAAGGACAAATCGTACTACAAAAATGGTATCGAAAAGTTGGAAGATCGCTATAATCAGTGTATCACCCTTGAAGGGAATTATGTTGAATAAAAAAAAAGAATTTTGCAAAAAAAAATGTGTTTTACTATTTTAGGCCGGGGACTTTTCAATTGACCTGTTAGATTACTGATCGCAAATGGTTAAGAATGTGTGAAATGTTCTAGTTTAGAAAAATCCGGAGATTAGCTCAGGATGTGAAAGAGTGGAGGTACGTGTAAGGTGAGATCAAGATGGTAATGCAAGATTGAAAATACCTAAATCAAGAGAGTATCCAAGATCACGTACGTATTCAAGAATAAAACGAGAAATACATGTATTACATTAAAAAAAAAAAAAAAGCGTTTTCGTCATGTAGTTGAGCTACCTTCTCTGAGGCAGGGCTTACTTATTATACAACAAAAAGTTGCTAAAGGGCATGTCACCAAACCATTAAAGAAAAATTACTCGATAATATCATCACTTGCAAACAAAACTGGAAGCAACAAAAAGAAACGAAGACGGTAATCGTGTTATAAGAAGCCGTTGTCGAGAGACAAATAACCACTTCACAGGCTAGAGAAGGGCTGTTGTGGGCATCGCGCTAGCCTACTGCACTGTCAGTCACTGGTGTGTTTAATGTTACAGTATATGAAGTGGTTAATTACAAAGCGATCATTAATACGCGCGGTCGTCCCAGCTGACTCGCAGCTGCCTGTCAACTTATGAGTGCCCTTCGTAAAACAAAGAGAGGAAATTATGATAAATATCTTGGTGTATCGTAATTTTTATTTACATTCTTGAATTTCATTATTTCATACATGTTAAAATTAATCTATTTATTTTGCTTCATCATCCCCTCAAGAAAATGGTCATGTGTTATCGCAAACGTTCTTGAAATATTAAATGGTTCAGGTGTAAAACATTCTTAATAATACGAAAATTACAATAGTGGTGATTGAATTTTCGCATTTGAATAAATACACGGAGACAATGAAAAAGGAAAATTTACCTAAATATTAAAGCGATATTTACAATTTATCTCACTAGTCACTTGCTTCGTAAGTGAAAATAATAAAAATTACAATTTGGACCCGAATTTGTAAAAATAAAATCCCAGCAGAAATAAATTTACTAGGTATTTTAGTTGATATTACAAATTTAATTGTGATAATTAAGGAACTTGAAATAATTTTTAAACAAACATGTCACAAGTGAGATTATTACAAGTTGCCTAG
The DNA here is from genome assembly GCF_000699045.2 of Agrilus planipennis. Taxonomy (NCBI): domain Eukaryota; kingdom Metazoa; phylum Arthropoda; class Insecta; order Coleoptera; family Buprestidae; genus Agrilus; species Agrilus planipennis. The sequence continues at coordinate 584,544 of NW_020439008.1, read as the reverse complement.
TAAATTCTACTATTTAAATGGCAAATTCAGTAATTTACAATTGAAAATTGTAACTTTGCTTTGCCATAAAAATTTAGTTTTCTCCGTGTAACTAAAACACTTGGTATTTGTTGGTGTCCTGATTCGGGTCTAAAGGTCGTCGTCGTTTAAAATTGCTCCAGCGACTGATATGAAGAAGCTTGCTACTTATGCTGGAGAAACGTTAGGAACCAACTCCAAACTACGACGGCCTTTTAACTCGAATCAGGACACCATCAGTTTACCTACTGTCCGCGAAACCTTTTGCATTAGTTTAATATTTTTGGGAAAGAAACATCAAATGTCAAGTAAAAACATGCTTATCGGTTTTAGATATCATGAGTTTAATGTTTGGAACAGCGATTTGAAATTTTGTAGTAAGATAGTTAAAGCCTTGTTCTAAAGCCTGTCGAAGGCCATTTTTTAATTTCTTAATTTCTATTGAAAATACGTGGGTGTGACAACAGCAACAAATTTTCTCTCATTAACTTGAGGTAATTATAGTTGGTTCAAATGGAAAAATGAATTTCCACATTCAATATTTGATATATTAACAACTCTTAATATCAAAGTGTTTCTTATATATAGCTCAATAATGTAGTGAATATTACTAATTCGTAATGTTTGGGCGATACGTAGCTACCTGTTATAGCTTTTAAGGTGCCGATTCTAAAAACGCAATATCCCGCCTGACAACTGAATATTGTCCTATACTACCTGTATATAAAATATTTTATATTTAAGCTAATAAGAAACGCCGGAGAATATAAATTGGATAGGTACTGCAATCAATAATTTTTTTTGTATTTAATACGTTTAGACACGTGTTAACTTTTTTATCATAGAGAATTCGTAAATTATACGGCAGAAGTAACCAATATACATATATGAACATTCTACATAGAAAGAATGTTCATGTGATCGTAAAAAGTTCTTTGGTTCACTGGCACATACAAAGTGGTCGTGTGTGTTACATGTCTTGTTCGAAAAGCCAGCTGACCATTCCTGCTTACCTAAATCATATCGTCTGTCATCTATGCTGGTGGTAAGCATTTAAACTGGTAACTGTACCTACCTACAATTTATTGACGGTATTCCTAATCACGTAGAACGAACGAGTTGTTTTTACATAAGAATACTTCATATTTACACATGTACAAGGTGTTTTTAAAATAAATAGCAAGATTTGGTGGGTGGGATGCAAGAAAAACAGAAAAAGTTGCAATCCGAAGTCTGCGTGAACTGACAAAGTATACTGAAACTGCGATAATAATTTCGCAGCTTCATCGCGAGCGAATGTAAACAGTGACGGTTGAGTTTTGTAAGGTACAGTACCTACACATCGACATGGTACTAAGAACACGAAAGAAAGGAAAAAATTAATATTCTCTGGATAAATAATTGTATAACACTGAGGTATTGCAAAGGTGTTTACCTTTTATATTAGTGCTTGGTTAATAGTCCTATCTACCCATTATAAAAAATTATTCACCAGTAAACACACGACACACATAAATGTACGTATACTACAAGAAATATTTCTATCTGGCATTTGACCTACTTCACTTGCAGCGGTCGTGCAAAATCATTAACGTTTTGCACTGGCGTATGATTGAGTGCGACGTTGCAATGTTGTATTTTTCTGCGTGATCCTACCAGGACCGGTCTGGCTCTTACCTGTATTTTACATACATTTTTTTTGAATTCTCAAAAACGGTGGACTTTCAGACCGCCCAACTTTGGAATCAGATAGGCCCATATTATGCATAATATACGTTACATCTATAAATTCAACGAATGATTAATGCAGACATATACTAGGAACGCAATTACTACCTTGCTTTACCTAATTAAATATTTTTTAACTTATGAATACAATAAAATGTATAGTGAAACGTCGAAATGGATGCATTTGTTCAAGTGTACAATTCTCATTCCAAGAGGCAAAAAGGAGATAGCAAGCAGTAATATGACAAACAAATATATGAATGTTGCTATATCATCTAACATTATTAAATTTAACGAGATACGGAGAATAAAATATGTTTCACATCGCCTAATGTGTTTTGCACTCTGCAGCTTTCTTCGGAATCATAGCTTTAAGCTTTTGGATTCATCGAGTTTGGAACCCCGAAAAGCTAATTCAGTACGATGAAATATACAACAACCTGCATGTCTTTAATAGATTCTTATTTACAAAAAAAATAAAACGAATATCCGATGCTGAATTTATAGGTACTTAAAAATATTAGAAAAAAAAAACACCTGGAATGTTTGAGAGTTAAGATAAATGCTTAAGCTGACATACCTTCCTGTGGTTATTATATAATTCACAAATTATTTAAAACCGTCCAACCGTACGCTTCTTAGGAAATTCGAACAGTAGCTCCATGAGTAAACAAAGGACTAGAAGTTCATTTTTCCTCCATTTGCATGCCATCAATAATTCTTTCGTATATCATGTCGGAGAAATAATAAACACCCTGAATTCGTTAAACAGTTTCCGGTGTCCGTTCTACGTTTAAACTACTTAATATTGATCGAAAGATATGATAAGAAACCGTATCGGTGAATCATCTTTCCTTAATTTGGAGCAGCGGTGGTACAGCTTACGAAGGTAGTAGTTCTACTTATGACAGGCATTTTATCAGATCTTTCCAGTTATTAAGCTTCAAAATCTTGAATATTCCGACATTTTCAGTTTAATACGCTGTCAGAAGATTGAACAGCTGTTATATAATTAATAATTAATACTGGAAGCAATTGCTTATGATTTGATGAGTTTGAGTAAGATAACATAAATTTGGGGATTTGGGAATTTTGTAGATTGACTAATAAAGGGTGCTGTTATTAGTAATAATAACGTAGGTACATATTTGAAAGTACCAAATAATAGATATACAACATAAATAGACTTCTTAAATTTGGATTATACGTATTCATACACGTAAGTAGTGCGAGGAAGGGTATTTTTGATAAAATGAATAAAATTGAATTTGAACTGAAGTAGTTTTTATGTCGGTCCCTGTAATGTAACTGTATGATTTGAAGCCCAGTAGCCAACCAAATTAAATTTTTAAGATAAGACGTACCTATGTAATAGGCGATCTAATAACGTATCCACTTCAAATTTAAAGAAACAGTTATTAAAATTAAGTCACAGAAGAAAAGTGAAGCAGAGTTTACTTTATTAGCGCTTGTAATAATTGATGAAAAGAAGAAGTACATAAAGAATCGAAAATATTGGGTCGTTTGATCGACTGATAAAGAGATATTTCTATACATCGTTCCAAGATTTAAGTTGAAATGAAAAATTTTTTTCAATCATTTCTTCTTCCCATGCTTGTCCTTATATAGTCTGCACTGCAGCTATCCCAAATGCAGTCTTTGTTTTCAATTTCGGCTAAGGAATTTTCGACGTCAATATTGTCCATTGACTGTCGCACTACTAGAAATAATAGCAACAATCGTACGACTATTTTACCGCGCGATTCCAGCGAATGCCGCTACAGTTCAGCTACTGTACCGCTACGTTTTTAAAGTACTGCTCTCATGTGAAAGCATCAGTTTAAAACAGTGAATTTCAAAAAATCGCCTAACTAGTGCTTCAGAAGCGCTATAAAAAGTAGCCCGCGTGAAAAAGCTCTGATCAGAAACATCTGACGGTAAACGACCGGCCATATTCCGGCGATTCGCCTACGAACGATATTCGTCGACGCTGTACTTTTCTCTAAATGAATGAACAATATCTATTTGTACACCATCGTTAATCGCAAGGAGTCGTTCATAAGAGGAGCCGGGCTTTTGTAACGCAATATTGGTTAAGAGGCTATAGAAAACGTGACGAACCGTGACGAAGGAGGAGGAGGCGTCCAAAAAGGCGATATTTTGAGTGGCGTATTTTATAAACCGCTCCTTTGGAAAAAACTCAACATTACTAATAGTAGCAAATATAAAAAAATTGTCAATTTTTTTTTTCTTCCGCTTATTTTTCCAAGTGCTTAAGGAACCGTAAACTATCAATAACTACAAGTAATTAGAATTAATACATAATAATACTCACTCTTAAACAAATATTAATTGTTGTTAAATAAACATTTAGTGTAATACACTTAC
>NW_020439008.1:547790-579838 GCF_000699045.2 Agrilus planipennis | reverse complement strand
TTCTCTAATTTTCCGAATATATTTTTTACATATATAAAACGGTTAGTTTTTATTGGAAAGTAGTAAATGTAGGTGAAGAGTGAAGATCTATGTCTGAAGTGCTATTGCAGCTTTTCACTGAACATATTAACTTTTTATTTGATTTAACTTTAGAAGAAAACTTCGTCGACTCCATTATCAAAAAAAATTTTACTTTTTTAACGTGTTTTATTTTACAATTTGTGTGTACAGTTCCTATGTAAATTTTTCCCTCATTCGAGTTATAAATTTTGCCACCAGATGGTGTATGCCCATTTGACGGATCCCAATACTATAATATATTAGATGCCGGTCACTAACATCTGACTGTAATACGGATATGCGCATGCGCGCCTTTCTATTCTCATAGCCTATCGCGTCGCGAGACAAAACGTTGCAAAACGTGTCGTTTCATGGCCTTGAGATTTTACTCCCATCGAGCCCAAACAAGTTTCACTTTAAAAAAACCAATTTGGAAGATCAGTTATTCTGTCCTACATTTTTGTGGTCTTCCATCGACATCAATGCGTTTCTTTAAAATCATACTGTTTATAAATGTGATCCACATGTAAATTCGCATATCCATGGTGTCTTCATCAAAAGTCAGTGGCGAGTAATGTATTAAATAAATGGGAACAATTAAGCCTAATGATGTGNGAATATATTTTTTACATATATAAAACGGTTAGTTTTTATTGGAAAGTAGTTAATGTAGGTGAAGAGTGAAGATCTATGTCTGAAGTGCTGTTGCAGCTTTTCACTGAACATATTAACTTTTTATTTTATTTAACTTTAGAAGAAAACTTCGTCGACTCCATTATCAAAAAAAATTTTACTTTTTTAACGTGTTTTATTTTACAATTTGTGTGTACAGTTCCTATGTAAATTTTTCCCTCATTCGAGTTATAAATTTTGCCACCAGATGGTGTATGCCCATTTGACGGATCCCAATACTATAATATATTAGATGCCGGTCACTAACATCTGACTGTAATACGGATATGCGCATGCGCGCCTTTCTATTCTCATAGCCTATCGCGTCGCGAGACAAAACGTTGCAAAACGTGTCGTTTCATGGCCTTGAGATTTTACTCCTATCGAGCCCAAACAAGTTTCACTTTAAAAAAACCAATTTGGAAGATCAGTTATTCTGTCCTACATTTTTGTGGTCTTCCATCGACATCAATGCGTTTCTTTAAAATCATACTGTTTATAAATGTGATCCACATGTAAATTCGCATATCCATGGTGTCTTCATCAAAAGTCAGTGGCGAGTAATGTATTAAATAAATGGGAACAATTAAGCCTAATGATGTGAACGAACAGTTCACTTAGCAGAACGAACGGTTAGTTCATGATAGTCAGCACGGTTCCGGTTCCAATTCTCTATCCCCATTCGCCAAGTTAAGTCGTTTAACTTTGTACGAGAGTTCGTTAACAATTTGGCAAGTTAACGTTCATTTCAGCTCCGATTCGATCTGTAATAAGTTTGCAAGTTTGGTCCGGGTCGTTTCGCTATTATCGTGGCATTATCATTTCATTGTAGACCGCGGCTTCATTAATTACAGACCCGATTGGTGACACGATAGGTGAGCAGTGAACCACCCTCGGCAGCTTCCCTCCAGGGGGCGTGGTGAGCATCTGTTGTTTTCTTATCGATCGCGGGTGGCGATGGCGCTTTGCGTCTGTCTGTTAGTGTGCATGTCGTAGTTGTTCTACTTGATGTCGGTCGTAGTGGTGTATGGCGATGTTGGCGCAAAGTACTACGTTGCTAGTTTCCGTTGTCAGGAAGTAGTTGTCGTCAAGCGTCTCAACATTTCAATTTGAATCGTTCCTTGTTTTAAGCCAACAAAGAAAGGGAGATTACTATCTACTATTTGCTTTAAGAAAAACGAGAAAAAGACTACTCTATCAATTTCAAGCTAGTGAATATATGAAATCCTATGACATTGTTAGTTACTTAATAGTGGATTAATATGCAATATTAATTTGGAATCATTTTTTCGATTTTTAATTGCTGTAGCGTACCTCTCGTAGTTGAGTGGTAGAACATTGATGCGTAAAGCCAAAGGTCCCCGGGTTCGATTCCTGGCGGGGGTGTGACAACAGCAACAATTTTTCCTCATTAATTTGAGGTAGTTTGTAGTGGGTAAATAAAAAATCGAAAAAATGATTTCAAATTAACATTTCAAGCTAGTGTTTAGGAATTTTTACAACACACATTTAAAACACTAGGCAATAAGTTACAGAAACTTTTATTGAAGAATCCACACAAGTCTATCAATAACTGTCAGAAGTTCAAGCGTTTTCTTTGCTTGTGTCGGAATCAGGCGGATGCATTCAAAATTCCTCTTTCATTTATAGATATGATATACAAAATTGAGATTACAACTTGATCTTGTGATAGATACTTGACATAAGTCAATGCGACAGTTTTATGCGGACTATGGCATCTTTGAACGTCCCAACTATAGCCACACTGTATGTACATTTTGATTCTAGGAAATTAAGTAATTTAGGGTGGAAGGAGCAGTAGAAACGTAAAACAAAGATAGTGTAAGTTCGAGTCGTCTATAGCAAAAAGAAGTCACTTCTGTGCTCGTAACCGATTAATATAGAAATCCTAAAATGATTGTTAAAGGCATAGTATCTGAAGTACGGCTCTGTACGGTGCGAAATGTGGACGGTGGACGCTGCGGAAAAGAAAAGGTTAAAAGCGTTGAAATGCGGTGTTAAAGCGAATGATGAGGATACCGTGGATAGAGAAGGTTATAAATGAGAAGGTTTTAGAAAGAGTAGGAGAACAGAGGCCGCTGCACGGAGAAAATGAAAAAGGAAAATTTACCTAAATATTAAAGCGATATTTACAATTTATATCCCACTATCCCGTTGCTTCGTAAGCAAAAATAATAAAAATTGCAATTTGGACCCGAATTTGTAAAAAAAAATCCGGACAGAAATACATTTACTAGGTGTTTTAGTTGATATTACCAATTTAATTATAATAGTTAGGTACCTTGAAATAATTTTTAGACACAGGTCAAAATTGAGATTATTATATGTTACCTAATAAATTCCACCATTTCTACGACAAATTCAGACATTTATAATCTAAAATTGGAATTTTAGCGTTGTATTGAGAGTAAAGTGACCACATATCCCGATTTTGACGGGACAGTCCCACTTTTTGGTGGATTGTCTTGCGTCCCGCCGATTTTTAAAAATGTCCAGCTTTTTAGAAAATATCTACATTTCNAATGCACTATAAAAATATATTACCTATTATTTATTAAGTATTATGGATATAAAGAAATAAAAAATCAAAGAAAATCATATTTTTTTTATAAAAAATTTAATGTGACTAAAAAATCAGGATGTTCAAATTATTATTTTTTACAAATAATTTTATAGTTACCAATAATTAATAATAAATACATTTTGTACAAGTATATGAATGTATAACAATAAAATATATACTTACTAGCAACCCGCCCCAGCTTCGCACGGGTGCTGCTGGTACTAAATATGTATATTTTTGTTTTGTTTAAATTATTATCGAGAAGGGTAAATCTTCAAAAGAAACCCCCTGAACATAGTAAATATACTACAGAATGCCTTTATATACAACATTCACAGTTTTTTTGTCATTAGACAATACAAACCGACCTCCCGGCCGGTACCGCCGCAACCGCTATGTCCTTGTATTTTAAATCTGTAATATCTTCGAAAATATTCATTTAAATTACATGCTGTAAGGGCCATATTGATCTATATTAAATGCACAATGTATTTAAGTTACTTAATTCGATAAGAGTTAATGCTGTATTGCTTACAATCGCTTCATAAATAAGTCATTATTTCTAATAAAAAGTAAAGGATAAAAATGGTTATTATGGGTTATCCCTAAGAGATAGACATATACCATCGCGGACTTTTTTGTAGACCCTTTTAAGATGTACAATATTGTAGTACATTATTTTGATCTATCTCGTAGGGTTCAGCCAGCGTTTGCAATGTGAGCGCAAAAAATGTGTTTACTTACGACATCACATTAGAAACCTCTAAAATTATCAGTGTTTCCCTACTATATTATGCATGTATTATCCATATAAACCTTCCTCTTGAATTACTCTATCTATTTAAAAAAACCGCATCAAAATCCGTTGGGTAGTTTTAACGACTTAAGCATACATAGGGACAGTAAGCGGGAAAGCGACTTTGTTTTATACTATTTAGTGATAAGCTTATAACTAAATTGTAATTCTCATTTCATCCCATTTGTCCCGCTTTGTCTCAATTAAACGATGATCCTATAATCATGATGATGAAAATTTGAGGGTATTTTTCGCACTATTCTTAATTAATTCCTTTTGACAAATCAATTTTTGTAGTTATAAGGCAGATTTCCAATAATAACGCAATTTGTTTATACCTACATCTACTTATGCAGGTAGGTACTTATATAAAATTTTGTAATTGTATTACAATTTTGCAAGAATTTGCTAATGAGTCTTGCTCTTGGTTTTGGACTATATGCATGACCAAGTCAAGATAAGGCAACTAGACAATTTTGAAAGACCAAGATTATTTTTGTTCATCAGGACACGTCGAAATCTCTATCTTTTAAGTTACAGTAACAAGAATATACATTTTAAAAACTTGTTAAATTGACTTAATTTACTATTGACGGGATATTTTTCTCTGACGTTGTTAAGATATCCGTCATTATCCCTTTATAAGTCTTATCTCATACGGTAAACAAATCATCACATATTACCACGTTGCCTTTCACTAATAATAATAAGAACTGTTAAAAGCCTGAAATAAGGTTAAAGAGTAGTTCTTTGTGGATGAACATCATCGAATCTCTTAAAGTCATTTATTACATTAACCAAATTACTACCTAAACAAAGTTTACAAGTTGAAGCGTTCGTAAATATTTGTCTGTTGGTGAAGAGGAGGCTGGTTACGCGACAAAGTAGCCAATCAGTAGACAGAAAGCACTTTTTAAATGCGCTCATAAAGTTACACTTACATCAGACAAATTGCTTCAAGTGGTGCAATCTGAATCGGTTAACGCCAATAACAGTAGACATAAAGGAAACCGTCTTAGATAATAAAAATTTAACGTTTGAAAATGAATGACACAAACCGTACGTTGAAGCCAGACGAGAGTAGTTACTGTTTTTGATAAATTTCTTACAGTTTTAGAAATAAGACATCTGAAGAAGCAGTTAAAAGTGTACTATTCTCGCATAAGGGGTGATTTCTTTTTCTAAACAGTCTGCAGTTGTTACTAGATTTGTTGTTCCTAAAGCAATGAAATTAGTATAGGCGTCTCTCGTGTTATCTGTACATATGCGATAGTTAAAAATGTAAGCTAATTATACTTCAAAGAAAAAAAAAATATTGTAGATCTATATTGACCATATTTTAGATATTCTTACCTAACTATGTAACAAATGTTATACATTGTAGATGTGAATGAAATTTCATTTTAAATAAGTAGAAAACAATTTTAATCAAAAATCACAACAGTAATTCTCTTTGACTCATTCCGTTCCGAACTAATTTTTGCAGTCGTCCACAAGGAATTGGAACAGATTAATTAACATACTCTTTTCTTCTATGGGTTTCACAAAGTTAAAAACTAAAAGCTAAATATACAGCGGTCTCTAATGAATACTGCCAACAAAATTTTAAATGAAATATTAAGCCATCAGGTTTCCAAGGTACTCTGTATAGAAGCGGTTCTTTTTTGAGTTCTATCAAACTGGACTAAATAAAACACTAAAATCCGAAATTCCACATAAAAACGTTGAAAAAAACTAAGATGCGTTTTGATTCCCAGTTGTCATCCTCAATTACATACAGTCTATGTGTCTAATTAAGAGAACACTCGTTTTACGTAGGAAGACGTAGGAGGTGGAGGAGTTTTTTCATTTTATCACTATAGGAAGAGAGAGGAGACCACGAATCTACGTAAAACTATAGAATAATTAATCATTTGAAATTATTTTATATCTGCTCTCTTGTTAAGCTATCAATTATACCGTCGGATGCTGATCATTTATTTGTACGGCAATGAAATACTCTTGGTTATTCAGGTACATGCAACATTTGAACTTAAGGTTATTTGCAACTAAAATTAACTGAAAATATTACTTCACTTTATCTTACCTCGTGTTACAAAGCATAGTAGCTTATGCTATTTTAATACAAACTATTTCGTTAAATTCTACCTAATCATTTTCTTATTCACCCTCCTGTATCCGCATTATTTTCTTTAATATTTGTTTCAATAGAGTCAGCCCTTACTGGTTTTTTACATTCATTTATGTATTTCGTTCCAACACATTTTCCTAATATGTTTTAATAGTTATTCTCTTTTTAACATTCTACATTTTCTTTAATTATTTTACAACTATTCTCTTTATATTCGTTCCCTGTTGTAAATCCTGCAATTACCGCTACATCCTTTCCTCCTCTTAAATATTTCGACATTACTTACATGTCCCTGCCAATCCTCCCATAGAATTTCTTCTAATCCCTCCTCGCATTTCAACTTCTCAATTATTTTCAGGACCTTTCCCCCTTATTATTTCATTATATCCCTTCTCTACTGCATCGATCACCATCATTCCGCCGCTTTTTCAATCGTCTTATTGCCGTTAGCTTACATCTTTTTTGATACCTACTTTTTCTCTTTCATCATCAAATTTGTTTTTCGTACCTAGTGTTTGAAATATTTTTGTCTCTATATCTTTCTCCTTCATTCTCCTTTTAGCAAACTTTTTAATTCTTGAGATACTTTCAATTTTGTAGCATAAGTTCAATTTATTAGTGAATTACTTTTTGTCACCTCCTTGTAGCTTAGTGGTAGAGTATTGGTGCGTCAAACCACTGGCCCGAATTCGGTTCGGCAAGGGAGTGATAACAGTAGTAAATTTTCCTCATTAATTTGAGATTATCTGCAGTGGCTAAATTAATTCACCAATACATTCTTATTTTTTTTCTCATATCTCCTTGTCTTCTCTATCATTTTACTACATTTTTGGTATCTCTTCTTGTTATGCAGCTTGGTTTATTCCTTTCCAAGTTTATATTTCTTACGTATATTTTATACCTTTTCCACCTCTATGTATTTACTCTATAAAAAATTACAGTTGTAACTAGCGTATTGGATTGTATTATCCTTATATCCCAACATACCTTTTACTTTAATCCCTAATTTCTTCCTAATATCGCATTTGTGTTAGCTTCATGATTTTTTAGCAGGATATGTGTATATTTTTATTTCCAGAAAATTCCCGTGCAAGGCTTTAGTCGTATTATCAGTTTTGTTCGCTGTGATTTATTCATTTATTGTCCTACGGTTATTCAGTTTAAAAGAGGTGACGATTTTTGACTTTGAAAAAAATTTAATCGTGTTTTTAATCTCTAATTTTAACAAAAACATACGAAAACTACATTCGCTGAATGCAGGAGTTCAGTAATTTTCTACTTTTTCTTGTAAGGGGAAAAGAGACATAAAATTAGCGTAATTCTCGTTACGTTATACTTGAACGCTCTCTAACTCTAACTCACTATGTGTCGAGATGCGTTTTAGATCTTTTATGTTTTTTGTGTGGAATTTTGGTTATTAGTGTAATATTTAAACACGAAAAACGGAGTCTCAGCCACTTCAAAAACATCTAATAATTAAGTATTCTTTTGTGAAGATGCAGAATAAAAAAAACAAAAGATTTTAAACTCCTTTAAATACCTCAATTATCTTGAGTCTCTGCAGCCGACAACTGACTCACTCCTTCCTCATCATTCCTGCCTGTTGCAATTTTCGTGCCGACGCGTTTCGATTTCCATACTAAATTGTGGTTAACACACCGGCCTGTTATTACATTGGTACTACGACAGCTTAACCCGTTGCGGGATAGATTAATATAGTCAATTTACTGATGGACTCGTATAAAGTATGAACGCGGACACCTGTCACTACAACTTATATGTAGGTATACCTACTTATAATACCGTAATAGCGCAATTTTGTATCGAGACTTTTTTTTATTCTCATTAGGTACAATAATATCTATGTTTAAAGATTTTTTTAATTTTATAACTCAATAAAAAGTGTATTATAAATTTTCAGTTCTTACAGGTATGTTTAAAAGAATACAACGAATATAGTGACAATGTTGATTATTAGACTCAAAGAGTAACCATTTTTAACCAATTTAAAAACCCTCTCTACTTTTATAGCAATGTTGGTTTATGGATAATTTTACATTTACGACTAGAGGAAGTAAGTCGTGGAATTGCTACTATTTTGTTAGTACGGAAGTTAACCCGCATCCATCATTATAGTGCAAAAAATGCTTTAACAAAAAGATCTTCGTTTCCATTTTACCAGCTGATAATGGTAAGTCCTGGGTGAGCTGTCTCACAGACCTACACTGTGGTACAAAATAATGAATAAGGTGAAAAAGCCTCCACGTGGACCCTAGGTAAGATGTCTCACAAATCTACACTATGGTGCAAACTGATGAATAAGGTGAAAGGGCCTCCAGGTGGGTCCTGGGTGAGATGTCTCACAGACCTACATTGTGGTGTAAAATGATGAATCTCATTTAAGGATCGTGAAAATGAGTAAGTGATGACATAAAGATAGTAGAAAGAATATCTGTGTGATTTTACTGTCCCACTCTATATGTGTAACGTTTTTTTTCCTTTCAGATAATTCCGTTACTCTGTATTGTATTGTATTTGTTTGTAACCTCTTGCTTGTTCGTCTCATGTATTTCATAGTATTGGTAATGTAGTTGCGATAGAGCTTATTTACTTTTTATGACAATTCTGTGGAATATAAACGGTAAATATGGTTTCGTTTCATGGTTCTCGGTTGTTGATTGGTTGCTCTCGCATCAGCTTGAATTTCAATCCATTTTCTTATGGTATATAATATGTATAGTCAAGCCTTTAACAAAGAGGTGACTTCTCTTGTCTAGGTTTCGAGGAGAACACGTTTTGTTCTACCTAGTGATCTAGTCTTCGTCGAGGCAGGACGTTGTAATCTTCTCCTGCCTAGTCTTCTTCGAGACAAGACGTTGTGAGCTTCCTCTTCCTGGCTATAGTCGAGGCCAGACGGATTTTGGGTTGTGTGTGAGTGACTCCTTTGGGCAATAGATATCCACTTTTATCTGAGCTAAAGTTTTTGAAATAAATATTATTAAAATGCCTTTTTCTTTTTTAATATAGTAATTTTGTTAGTAAATACTCGATTTCTTATAATTCACAAACATTTCGTTTTATTTAATGTTGATTTTGTATCTAATATATTTTGAATGTTTGAATGACTAATCCCGATACATGTTCCTTAAAGTTTATTTCCCATGCGCAGTTTTTAGAATTTTAAGGTTCGATTGACACTTTCTTTTATTAAGCCCCTTAAGTTTTTTAGATTAGGGTGGTTTTTACCACCGGATATATGCGTTTCTAACATGAGGTGAAGAATTCTTTAGAAGTGTGAACACCTTTTGTAAGCATCTTGGATTCAAAATGGTGGAAGACAACTATAAGAACTGGTGATTAATTGAATTTCTAGGAATATTTTATAGTGAAGTTTTGGCTGTTGGCCTTGGTAACTCTTGGTAGACAATTTTTACTAGTCCAGCTCCCCATATCTTCCAGGACCACTTCTCATAGAATTGTTATCACTCCATCTTCTGGAAGTCCTCGTTTATTAAGTAAAGAAACAGCACGACATCCTCAAGAAGATTGTTAATTTGTTTTTGTATGAGAACTTCGAGCTCTCATTGTAAATCAGATAAGTGTAGGAACCCCTGATTGAGGTTTTTCAGGAGCAATTCTTTTCGGTTCTTTTTTTGAGCAGTTGAGTAATATTCATTTTTTATGTTTAACAAATAAACAAAAAATGGTGAAAACGATAATTTCGTTAATAATGTTACAAAATAAGGAAATGCAGAAAAACTCGGATCAGGCAGACGGACCTGGAAGTAAATTAATGTCGTCCCGAATGCTAGTCTATGTTCTAGTCTTCTAGACCAGCGGTTCCCCAATTTTTCTTTCACAAAAGTAGCGATACTTATCCCTATTATTAAATGAACCGTTGGGGTTTGGCATTTTATTACTGGTTTGATCATGAAAAATATGTTATTGTTACGGTTAAACAGAGAATGGCTGCTTTTCCCTGATTTTTGTATATTTTTATTAGGACAAAAAGCGCCGTATCTCGCGGAACCGTTCCACGGAACACCAAGGTTCCGGGAAACACCATTTGGAAACTACTGTGCTAGACCATGTCGACCATTCTATGCTGTGTGGTCTAATCCATCTCATTCTACTTATACAACAACACCTGTGCGTGCATGTCAACGACTAGCAATATAGAAGTTTTAAATATATTATAAAGACACATTTATGAGAAATAAAACGTCCTAGGCTGCCTGAGACGTGATATGCCTACACCTGTTTATATTCAGTGGTTCTTTTTCTAAGCTTAATGTGAAAATATGGTCGCCCACTGATATTTGCACTACATCAAATTCCTTATTTTTCAGAGAAATTCGATATCATACACATAAACGTAGAGAATTAAGTAAGTATAAAACAGGAACCGAAAAGAATTTGTAAATTAAAAATGTCACTTTTGAGAAGTAGTAAGTAACGGGTTAGATTAATAAGAAGGTAGAACTAAGAATGTGCATTCAGATTTATTCATAATTTCATTCAATGTAGGTAAACAACTCACGGCGTTCCAATACGTATAACCAATAAATATGGCACATAATATGTATCGATAGTTAGCCAATCGAAAGTATTATAATTCCAACGAAATTCCTTCTACAGTGTTAGCATAGCGTAAGTACTTCATTTGTCAATGTAGAAGAGTAATTCAAACCACAAGTAGGCGAAAGTTAACACCGGGATAAGGCATCGGACCCACAGTATCTACCAATCAGAAAAACTAATATCTATAAATCAAATGTATCATACAACAAAAAGAACTGAATACCAGCCGCTTATCATCTTAACCTACTTACATAGAATAGAAATTTCAAATACAAATATTTGAAGAGTCCTAAAGCACTACAAAAATGGTAAGCCAAAAGTAAGTAATGTTAAAAAGAAAATACTGTAGATATTACTAAAAGTGATAAATGAAACCTTTAATTTATTTTTCATGAGCTTTTCAGTGTCATTCCCACATGTTGGAATTCTCTTGAAAATCTGACGGCTACAATCCCTTTAGCAAAAATATCGACATGTTGGAAAAAGAATTAACCATATATAAGAGTATCTAAAATATAAAACAGATTAGGTTACGTTAATTTCTTTTCCAATATTTGTTTTAACCTCTCCTCCGAATAACCTTATCGTGATATACATTTCTAGCCCTGTATGCATCCTCCCGCTCCAATCGCAGGTCATTAAGTTTTCATCTACAAGTAGACTAACTTCAACTCATTTTTGTGCAGATATTCATATGTCAGTGTTTTGGGTAGTTCAGTCACTGCTCCACTTTCGACTTTTGGAATTTTGAGGTGAACGAAAATTTAATTTAAACTGATTTAAACTGTACAAACTAGAAAGGTGCGACATACGAGTAATGGACTAAACGTTCAGCAAACAGAAATTACACATTTTTTGTCTACATTTTTCTTTTGGATAGAGAAGGTTAGAAATGAAGATGTATTAGAAAGAATAGGAGAACAGAGGACTCTATGGAAATCAATAATAGGCGAGATAATTTAGTAGGACACCTTCTCAGGCATGAAGGTCTAGTCAGAGACATATTAGAGGCAGAAACGGGAGTTAGGAGAAATAGAGGTAGACCTACATTAGATTACTGTTCGCAAATAGTTAAGGATGTGGGTTGTTCTAGTTTTAGGGAAATGCGAAGATTAGTTCACGATGGGAAAGAGTGGAAGTGCGTGTCCAACCAGTCTTAGGACTGACGACCAACCTTATGACGATGATGACCGAAAATGCATAATTTGGTGGATGCGTTGGTATGTGACATACGATTTTTCAACCACATTTATCTGAAAACTGTCCTAAACTAACCAATGTTCTTTGAACAAAGCATTACACTCCTAAGTGGACTAATTACATTTCTAGACTTGTTTTACTTTATTGTTTATATGAACAGACGACTGAATTGTACTACAATTTGTTTATATCACGTCGTATTTTCTAGTCATTATAAAATGGTTCGCCCTTTCATTATTTAGTTTAAGTAGTTATGTGAAATCCTAGGGATGATTTGTCAAAACAGACAGTTTCTGTTGATGTGATACGTACCTGTATAAATATTTCTCTCAAGTATTATATTTCGTATTAATAATTTTCTATTTTTGACGTGTACTGTATCGCTCGCCTCCGCAAATTTGTTCTGCCTTTCGTTATCGACAAGAAAGATTGAAACATGTAATGGGAAATCATCTAACTCAACTTGCCATCAGTGTATGACTTTTTGAAATCCATATCCATTTCAATTTCGAATACGTAGACATAAACAAGTGTTGCATAAAATATTTAAAACAAACGGCTCATTGTAGTGGTGAGTTGAGGTTCAAACTTCCGAGTAGGTACCTCTATTAGAAAATATAATAATTATATTTAAACATACGAGTAATCACAAGAACGAAGTAGATCCGATAAAGAAATGTCTTTTAATAAATCCTAAAATCCACTGTTTTACATTTTTTTTTTTGTTTCAACAAGTGGTTGATTTTTATTTTTGATTCGTAAAATTTCATATAAGAAAAAAAGACCACACACGTAGATATTGTGTAAAAACAAATGTTTCCTCTAGCCTTAAAAAGTAAATATTTGTGGAAAAGATTACAATTTTTATTTTGGGATCCATTACAATACTAGGAGGGTGAAAAACTCCGTTTTAAGCATCTTTTCAAACGCATTAAACTAAATGGGTACTTACTACAATTAGCAACATATTGCCATCGGAAAACGATTTCGACCTTCTTGGGTCTCAGCACGTCGTAGACAGTTCGGACAGAACACAGACCAATGCTACGTGCTGTCTTTAGACAACGTTTTATAAATAACTATATAAACAAAGTGGTAAACGATGTCTGTAGTATAGTGCTACCTTTAGCGGATTGCAAAAAATTTCAACAAAACGCCCAGTGTATACTTGCTCCAACAAAAGTTATAACGAAGCTGCGTCATTTTCAATCGGATAAGAAGAAATGCACGGCAACTTATGTAAGGATTCACACGTGACGTCGATACTGATCTAACGATAATGTCGCTTTTGATAGTTGTCGATATGTACGCAGGTTTCTGGATTGTAATAATGCATTCAATCCGTTAATACCCAGCAAAAAGGTGATTTTATTAAGCAAAAAGGATGAAAAATTAATTCTTTTAGTAAAAACTCATTAATGTTTATACAATTTAAATCAAATAAACTATGGTAGCAGTAATGTAAATGAAACAATGTGAAAAAATATTTTATTTTCCCGCTTTTCTTGTTTTCCTTTTCTTTTCCTTCAACTCGTCTTCTTCTTCCAGTAAAAGATTAATAATTGCTAAATTAGTAAGCGAATATGTTTTAAACATCGCTACGAAAGCCTGCTAACCATCTAAAAATTACCGAAAAACAGACAGTCGTTGTTATATAATGAGAATACAACATGAAATTGACGGGTGGCTGCTGAACCGTCAACTTATGGATAGTAAGAATCAAATTGTATCTGTATACCTCAATAGCTATAAAGGTACTCATTTGTCTATGGGGAAGTGTATACTTGTTGCTGCGTCATTCCCCTATTGAGATTTGGGAACGATTTATTACAATATCTGTTGAAAGTGTGGATTTCGAACTTTTCATATCATCATAAGGTCATCAGTCCTAACAATAAGACTGATTCGACGCGCACCTCCACACGAGCTAATCCTCGCATTTCCCCAAAACTAGAGTAACCCACATCCATACCTATTTGCGAACTGTAATCTAATCTTAGTCTAACTCTATCCTTTCTAACTCAAGTTTCTGCCTCCAATATGTCTTTGACTAGACCTTCTTGCCTGAGAAGGCGTCCTACTAACCTATCTCACCTATTTTTTATTGACTTCCATAGAGTCCTCTGTTCTCCTATTCATTCTAATACCTCTTCATTTCTAACCTTCTCTATCCACGGTATCCTCATCAGTCGCCTGTAACACCACATATCGAACGCTTCTAACCTTTTCTTTTCCGCTGCGCCCACAGTCTATATCGGTGGCCCGCCAGTGACTTGACGATCTACAGAAATTTATTTTTCTTACTTTGTAAAACCAGTAATGAATACTGTAATTAAATAATGCATGGCAGCCGTCTATGTATTGAACTAGGCTAGGTCGTCAAATGTCATAGAGCAGATGAATTTTTCTGAAATTTCCAACTTCATTAATGAATTTAAAAAACATAGATATTTATGTGTATAAGTTAGATGTTGTTTTTAATCCAATATTCTGCTTGGATTGAATTATCAGAAATCCTATTCAGGACTATATAATTGAGAATGGTAATGTGTCAATGTCTTGAGTATATTTTCATAATTACCTTGAATAGTAAGCAACTTATTTCTACAATCAAGTACTAGGCTAATAGTTTTTGTGACCTACAGAAAATATTTTAAATGTAATATTGTTACAAGGACGAAAACAGCGGGATGATAAAAATATTTATCTTGCCAGACGAGAAGGATTTACGACAGACGTAACAGTAAAATTAGACTATAGAAAGTCAATAGCGTACAAACATTTCTGGCGAAACCAGCAGAACAATGGTGTGAGATAAGAATTGAAAACAAACAAAAAGTCCTGAATGTAAGACTAGCAGCGGGTGGGAAAAGTAATAAATTCCGAAATGTCATCGCCGGGTGGTGTGTCTCGGCGAGGTGGGTGGCGTCGCTCTTTAGATTTAACAAGTGTGTCCATTTACGACCCCCAGAATGTGCCTACTCTCTCATCGGACGAACGGGATGGACGGTGCGATATATATGTCCAACTTTTATTGCCGACAACATAAATATTGTCACGATTCGTGGTTACTCGAGACCATAAAATGAGAAAGTCTTCACCTTCTACCGCTGTTAACGGATAACTCATTTAGATAATTCGGAACGGCTCGACCGAGAGCCCCGATAAAAGACCAAATCCGAAAATAGGAACGTGCTCGAAAAGTACTTTAACATGTAAAAACATCTTCACTTATCTACAATAGGTCCCAAGGAAACGGATGTTTTAAATATTTTATTACTTTTGAGCAATCTTATTCTGCTATTAATCCCATTTGTCCGAAAATACCACCACGGAATACAATATGGATCAACTAAGTTCAATTATGAAATCCTACAAATTGGTGGATTAATTATCCTCAACAAGGTCCGTTTAAATAGATGAATATCTACTTGTTGAACTGAATCCAGGCGTAGCTCACCACTACGTGACAGGCACGTTACCATTAACCAACAAAGAAATTCGAAGTGGTCAATATTCTCTTGAAACTGCCACACGCGGATTGCGATTTCGATCTTGTTGGATCTCATCAGCGCGTCGCAAACAGTTTCGACAGAATACAGACCAATTTTACCTGCTGTCTTAGCACGGCGCGTTTTATGAAATCCTACAAATGGCGCGGTTCAATGTAGGTAGTACAGTGCAATATACAGATGGTGTTTACCGCGCCATTTGTAGGATTTCATAAAACGCGCTGTAGTAAGACAGCAGATAAAATTTGTGTCTGTTCTGTCGAAACTGTCTGCAACGCGCTAATGAGATGCAACAAGATCGAAATCGCGATCCGCGTCTGGCAGCTTCGACAGAATAGTGACCACTTCGAATTTCTTTGTTAAGTTAGGTTAAATTGGTGATTGTAACAATTTCTCTGAAAATCATAATTACTTTTTGACACACACACACACCCGATGCAAAAGTCATAGTTAATAGATCTATATGAAATAGTAGGTTTCTTTCGTTTATCACATTAGTTTTTTATGTTGATATCTTCTGATATTACCAAATAGTTATTAAACAAACAAATTTTGAAAAAACATGTACGGTGGTCACCCCGATAAGATTGGTTATTACGCATTATTATCATCCGACTAAGTTCTACAAGTGTTAACAATACTTATTTATGCCTCGGATTAACCGATTACGATTAGTACGAACTTGCCAAATTGGCAATACTGCTGAAAAATTATTGGTGGATTTCCACCGCAAGATATTTTGGGAGATAAAATAAAATCAAGAGGTGACATAAGAAAAACTTTACTCATATTAATAAAACTTGAGGAGTTAAATTACCAATTACTGGAATTTTTATGCAGTGTAATTTTGCGTAAGGGTAGTTTTCACCCACTTACAGGTGTGTTTCAGTTATATTGTGTTAGCGCTAGTCGATCCTTTTCTTCAAGTATTTGGCCTAGATATTAATATTCTATTGCGTTTAATGCCACCATTTCACCCCATTTTCGTCTTAATGTAGAGAATGTACAGATTTTTGATAATATCTACATTTGGATTCCGCAAGAATATAGTAAATTCTCTATTGTCACAAAGAAGGGAATTTTATATGTTTATTTATTTATCTAGCGCCTCCATAATGTCATTAAAAAGCGAATTTATGTTTAATTTGAGATATAACTACCCCACCATGTTACACAGCGACGAATTTTATATATATATGGAAATGGGATATACAGTCTATTTCAATTTGTTCGAATTGTGACCTTAAAAAAATCTGCGCGAAGATAGAAAGAATACACACTAGGCGTGAGCAAGACAGAAATAGTTGGAACAAGCTTAAACGAGCGGAGTTCTCGATGGGCGGTCTTAGAAGATCGGATAGAACTGTACAATACTAGATGAAAATGTTAAGCAATTTCTTAAAACAAAAATGTATATAAATTAACAGTAGAAGACAAAGCAAAAGTTTTATAGGTGTGTAGAACGTTAAGTTAATTCACTTGTCATTATTTTTGGCTAAATATGATTTTAAATAAAGCATATTCTTAAATTTTAACGAGGCAGTTTAAATAATTTTGCAAATGGTACTGTACACTTTTGTCTAGTTCTCGCTCGATGATCGGTGGAGAAATGAGCTCCGCAGACAAATATGATTGAATTTGAAATTATGCTACGGCATATCCTAAAAAAGGGAAGGGACATACCTGTAACTTCTTAAACCGAACAGTAATTACTTTAATCTGATATTGAAAGTGGATTATACAATGCAGAATGACTAGCTAACAATTTAGCTATAGATAATTAATAACTATTGTATAATATAATAATAATTTTAGCCTATCTTATTAGATAATTAGGGAACACAGGCAATTACCACAGGGTGAGTGAATACAGTAAGCCGTCTCACCAGCGTGCATCTTCGTGATCATGAATTCAACTCACGACTTTCGACTTCTCTTCTTCATTATAATTATTGATCCCGCTATTTAAATGGTTGCTAATTGACTTACTAACACAATAGATATGTAGGTGTTAGCTTGCAGTTTTAAATAATCAATTTGACTGTATTTATGGATACTACGTAACACCACTATAAAATTGATGACCTTTGTTAAATTAATGCAATTTCAGCAACCCACTATGGTCCTCGCTCGTGACACTTTCTCACGTATAGTGCGTTGTCTACACGTGACAATATTGATTTAGTTTAAAACAAAATTTGAGATCGATAGAATGGGCGATTTTTGCGGTTATTCTTATCGGGTTTGGAAAAGAACACTTGGCCTAAAAGTGATAATGGCTGGGAAAGTATTATTGAAAATGACACATAAACGTCTGGCAAACTGAGTTTAGAAACAAATTAACCATTTCGAAAAGTTGATATTGGCATTTGATCAATTATTCAATTGGATTGTGTGCCTTTTCTTGAAACTCTTTGTGTATACTCAAAGCACTTAAAGATGTAAAATTAAAATGAAAGAGAAATAAGAACTACTGTACAAAAAAATGCAGTACGTTATTGAAGAGTTGAACTACACTTTAAGGATGTTTGGGAGGTATGTCAAAATGCTACGAGACAAATAAAAATTTGAAAGAACGTTCCTTATTCAATTCTAAAACTCCTGTAAAAATTACAAATCGATTCACTAAACCATTAAAAAGTCATTGAAATTTTAAAAAATTGTAATTTTACACGTCATTTTATGGAGATTCGTTGACCGATCGGATTAAATTTATTTTTATTAACAGCTACCAGAAATTTAAAACTTTTATAATAAGTAACATGAACTCTGGAGAATCACTTTAGGGTAAGGTTATTCAAATTCACTAAATGGTTATCGAGGAAAGAATGAAAAATTAGCTGAAAATCTTGTTTTTACTTGATAATATAATGATAATATTTATGTGTCTGAAATAAATGCAATTTTAAAGTTTTAATTATTATTTAAACATATTAAAAAATTTTACGCTCATTATTAATAGAGATTGAAGCTAAATATTTTTTTGTTTCGAAGTTGAAATCAAGGCATATTCACTGCCAAGTCAGTTAAAAATTTTCTATTTTAATCGTTATTTCTTATTTTATTCAAAGTTTTTGGTCAAATTACAAATTTTCTCTCAAACCGTACAAAACCTAATTAATCACGAATTTCTAATTTTATGTACTCTTGTCTCCGATTGTACCTCCCAAACATTCTTAAACGAATACTTGATCGTTTAAAGAAACGTGTGCAATGTATATGAAAAAAGTGATTAAAAATAATTAATCAGTTTACAAAAAAAAAAACAAAAGACCAATAACAATTTATTACGATTGTTTGATAACTTCTGTCTTCTGTCCGGGTTGATGTTTTTCAGAAGAAAGAAAAGAAAACGTTAACATACGCATTATAGCGTAGGTATTTGTGTTTTGTCCGCCTTTTGAATTCAATCTGTAAAGTTGCCAATGTGCCCATGAAAGTGGTTTCACGCTTCCATAAATCATATAATCAAGCTTAAACAAGCAGCGTTTCTGCTAAGGCACAAAGGGAATTCATTTAAAATCTGTACCTTTTGCTGCAACCAACCAGGTGCAAAATTGACCTGCCACTTATGATTTTATTCAGACCACCGTAAATTTAACAACCAGACGATGCATAAGTACCACTGCAGCCAAAGAGATAAAATAAATAAATACAGAGTAATTAATTTGTACAAACACGTATTTAAAAATAAGTATGAGAAGTAAATAAATTACAACCGCGCGCTATGGAAGTAATTTAATGGATTTGAACGTCATATCTTTCCGAAAGACTTTAAAAAGTCAGCCAAGAATAGGCAGGTGGAGCATTTCACAAATAGTTTCATAAATCTAAAGCGGCCCATACACCTACAATAATTTAGCACAATATTTTTATTGTGCAATAATATTGAATACCCCCTTTGAATCCAAACGTTTAATAATATTTAGCAATAAAATTAACAAGCCATTCGCGTCAATATTTTCATGCGAGAAACATGTCTGACCGTGAAGTTTTGGTTGCAGCCGTGCTAGTGATTTTGTTGAAAACGGGGAAAAAAAGAAAACGAATATGGGGAAAAGAATGGTTTAAAAAAAGACTAGTCTACACTCACGAAAGGCTTTTAAAGGACTTCATATTAACTCAAG
Source organism: Agrilus planipennis (assembly GCF_000699045.2). Lineage (NCBI taxonomy): Eukaryota > Metazoa > Arthropoda > Insecta > Coleoptera > Buprestidae > Agrilus > Agrilus planipennis. The sequence goes on along the minus strand of NW_020439008.1, from coordinate 560,175 downwards.
AAAACGATTTCAAAAACTATATGAGAATGGATATTGCAAGTTCGAAGAATTGCTACAATTAGTAAAACCTCTGACTGAACCGATCGCAACCACTCCATATAGTGAACTGAAAAATATTGCACCATACTAACCCTACACAGTGCAAGTAAATATTATTTCGCAATAAAATTTAAGCTTGCTGAAACTTCTGCTCAATCATTGCGCAATTCTTCAATATTATCCCTACACCGCTAATAATATTGTGCAATATTATTGTAGGTGTATGAGCCGCCTAATAGGTTTGCATTTAGCTTTATTATAGGGCATAGTCACAAATACTATCGTTTTACTCCTATTAACAAGCGTTATTCTTACTATGCGTATAGTAACATGCATCAACAAAAAATTGTAAAACACTCCAAGTGTGGTTGCTTTTAAAAGTGCTTAAGAGGTATAACTCTCGCTCCTTTATTTAGAGTGTATTCGCCATACGAAGTGTACCTAAGAAGGTATGATACTGCATAACAATATGCGGACAGGTAGAAAAGCCGTTTTGTCATCTTGTGAGTAGAATGTCACATGCTTGCCAATTTGCAACTAAAGATGATTACCTTTTATGAGCGGTACAATTATTGGGTAGTCACTGTTTTATTTTTATGAAGAACAATCATAAAAATATTCACATAAATAGTGCAATCATTCTCTTGTTAACTTTAGATGTTTCAAATATTTATATTCTATTCTTCTATGTGAATATTTCAACTACTGTGCTCAAATACTTTTGTATAAATTACTTCTCAAACATTTTAAACTTTTGTATTCACTCTTCTGGATATTAATATTAGAACTATTTAGAAGAATACATGAGATACGACAGGAGTCAAGGGAAAACCTAAAGGTTTGACAGAGACGTAGAGATATAACGGAACTGTATTAAAACTTAAAATGTCTATACATTCCGCATCTAAGGATATATTGGGTTAGACAAAATGAGATTAGAAAGCTCTGGGTTAAAAACAAGATTGTAGGATCAATACAGACCGGACGGAAATATAAAAGCAGAGCAGATAAAGAAGGGTAAGAAAGGTATAAGGCGATAAAGTGGATTTGTACCACAACAAGGCAGCGAAGATCAGATAATATAATTGGTGTATGGAAATTTTAATATAGGTAGGGTTGACGAGGCTTATCATCACCATCATAAGGTCGTCAGACCTAAGACTGGTTGGACACGCACCTCCACTCCTCCCTATCCTGAGCTAATCTTCGTATTTCCCTAAAATTAGAACATCCCACATCTATTCCTTTTAACTCATATTTTTGCCTCTAATATGTGTCTGATTAGACCTTTATGCCTAATAAAATGTCCTACCAACCTATCCTGCCTATTTTTTAACCTTTAACAATCTTTTCGGAATTTCTAAATTAATCGTTTGCGAGGCTTATAATATAATAAAAAGAAATTTTAGAAAAGTAAGTACAGTAATATTGTAATATACGGAACGAGTCAGGAGTCATTAGAAAATGAGAAAAACGCGGATAGGAAAACATTGTTTGTTTAAATTAATTAGTCACGTTTACGAAAAGGGGAAAGAAGATATTTAAAAACGGAATAAAGTTGTAACCACACCAAAACAGAGAGGCGCTGATGGTTGCGAGAATTTTAGGACAATTAGCTTAACCTCTCATGCGTTAAAAATCTTAACTGAAATGGAAAATAGGGCTGAAGATATTATTGGGGATAACCAATTCAGATTTATAAGAAATACGGGAACGTATTAGTTTTATAGATATGTATTACATAGCTAAGACATAAAAAACGTAAGGGTGTATACATGCATACGTAGATCTAGAAAAAACTTTTGGCAATGTTAAATGGAAGAATGTCTAAGGATGTGGGGATAAGATATAGGGACGGTAAAGTAAGTATACATATTTTATATAAAGGGTAACAGCTAGTTGCAAAATTTAGACAGCCTATCAGTAAATAAGCGACATCATCATGACGGTGAAAGACGTACATACTTTACTTTTATTTTTGTTAACGTATTCTTGTTGCTGTTTGTTGTCGCTTTGGTGAATTTGGAACATATTGTACATACATATTGTAGCGAGCACGAGTGTGTTTGTGTGCGACGGGGCACACGTGTGCGTGAACGGCTTATCGATTCGCCGACTAGCCGCAGGCGCCTTTCTTCATGTGTGCCGTATTTGTAAGTGTGTGTGTCGTACCTGCGTTCTGGGAAGGCAGTTAAACAGTTCAAAGAAAAAAGAAACTATCCGGATGCTTCGAGAAGGCTCCCGAAAGTAAACAAAAGACTATTTAAAGGAAGAGACGATCGCCGAGTAGAGAAGAAATAAATTGACCGTTGCAGAAGTGAGTCGAGAAATAAATTGACAGTGATAGCGGTGAAACAAATAGCGCAGTGAATAGTGATATATCAACAGTAGTGTAAATAAATAGAATAATTCATCACCTAAGTTTAGCAATAATTTAATAGTATTTTTAAGTTCTTCAATGATTAGTGTAAATAAATTAAAATAGGTTTTGTCGTTATCAGTCTTACAAGTTAATTTTGTTAAACCCACGAACATTACAATATTTTACATTGATGTGAAAGAGTAGCACATTTAAAGTATAATACCAAAAACAGATTTGAATCAGTGAAAATTGAACATTGAAACCGCTTCAAAATCTTAAAGAACATTCAGGTTTTCGATTCTGCTTTTTTTATAACATCCTGATATCTTCATTAATCAAACTCCGAGCGACAGACAACCATCTCAAATGGCGGTAATAAACATACGGTGATTATTATAAAAAAGTGTCTGCCACCTCAGGGCTGTAGTTTAACCACCAAATTTTCTACCGCTAAGCTCAGGTGCGACAGGACAAACATGCGACCACAAATTACAAAAAAAGGACGACCGCTTCCTTTAACCCTCTAATGAGTGAGTAGTACCTACTACACCACAGCAGCCGAACATCGGCAAATAAAAGCTAAACTGCGGCCCATATGATTATACTGGATGCTACAATTTTCAAACAAATGTCTGGCATTACTGATAGTGTGAAAAAAGTATGGGAAGAAAAATATGGTACCTACTGTATAGGTAAAGGACTTTAAAGCTGAAACGTAAATATCTTTAATATATATACAAACTTTAAAATTAAAAAGAGGTTTAAGTTATAATCATCGCAATAAATGTTTTTGCCAGCAAATAAACTTGACATTAAGTGCTAATAAATAAAGAAATAATTAGCCAACCAAAATCTTTTTGCCAGAAAATAAATCCAGTCAGAAGCTTGTGATAGTTGAAATTACTATTTTGTATATTTTCTTAACTTTTATAACTTTGGTACTTAGGGATCGATGAAATCGGTTGTTCCCGATTTCCTCTTAAAAACTTATGAAGCTGTCATCCATTCTACAAATATTTCGATAATTACATGTGCTATTATTTTCTTTTTAATCGCATAGAACATGCGCCTCTGGAGTCATAGTAAATTAATTAAATTCACAGGACTTAATTTAGGAGGAACTTGGCCTAGGAGGTCGGGCCCAATAATAAAAAAGAGCGCGAGCGCGGCTGAACGAAGTTAAACTTATTGTCAAGTAATCATGCACTTTTCTTCATATTAATAAATTTATCTAACTATTTAATCTTGATTCAACACCACTATTATTAAATTCGCCACTATATTGCACACTTTGTCGCTTCTTCGCTCTTCCTGTATCGCCATGTAACTCGAACTCGTACTAACTAATAACTGTTCCGACTTCGCGGCAACTATTTATAGGGGCTGGCCTTGTTCTAGAAAAAACCGAGTGGCATGGCCTAGAAGTTTAGACCATTGCTTAGCATTGGGGAGGACGCCGGTTCGATTCCTGGTCTGTCTGCCTTGGACAAGTTTTTCTGTGGTTTCTTTACTTCGGTAAATGGTAATATTCCACAGATAATCTTTCATTCTCTTCCGTCTCATCTTTCTCACCCGAACTACTACCAAACTATTATCACGATTCCTGAAAGGAGACTTAAGACGGGCTTCCGCCCTACCTTCCGGCGTAGTCTGGACGGACTGCCCTCCCGCCAGCACTACAGGGTACAATGATAAAAGAAAAGGATTGAAGGCGCCTCTGTTAGTGATAAAGAAATAACACAACGAAGACTACCGCAAAACGTTTCCTACGTTTGCAAGCTATTTTATAATGAAAAAACCGTTAAAAGTATGAGGATTCTCTGTCCTACTTTCCGTGGTCTCCGTGTGTAATAGTCAAAGTGTCTATGAAACAAACCACCCTGTATATGAGTCTAAGAAACGACGACACGTCGTCGTTTTTGTTTACGCGGCGGTGACAGTTGCGCGGAACACGCGATCCGATCATCAGTCGTGAAACATTTGTACAGCAACGAGAACATAAAACCCCATAATTGTCCCTTGCTTTGTGACTCCGTCGAAGCCGAGACAAGCCCCCGAGCAAAGACGTTTATACAGCTCATTATACCGCTTTCAAATTAGCGCCACTGTAATCCTCCTCGTCGGACGTTCAAACGTATGTATACCTACCGACATTTAAGGGACCGCTGGATATAACGGACACCTTTTACCGCTCCCTGATAATAGCATTAAAATAACACATTCGCAAGTGACACGCGAGTCAACGATATTCAGAAGAACAAATAGAGTTTGAAAACGCGTTCCGTATGTTGTAAAAATCAAGCTATTATTTGAAAATAACAATTAGGTAACGAAGAGCAGAGCCTTAAAGTTGTAGAACGTTTTTCGCACGTAACAGTTTTATATTTGTATTTATATATAACTACATTTGTTAAATAAATAGGTAATTTTTTTATATAGAGTTTGTACCTTTTCGTTTCTTTTTTTTTTATAGTTTTTAGGATAGGTACCATTATTATTCTTCACTGTGTTAAGTTTAATTNAAAATAAACAATTCTATATATATATATATAAAAGAAAGTCGTTTTAGTTAGACTATTTATAACTCAAAAACGGCTGAACCGATTTGGCTGAAAATTGGTGGGGAGGTAGCTTAGAACCAGGACATAGGATACTTTTGTATCCCGTTCCTGTGGAACTTGACATAAACCGTGGTATAAGAAAACGCAACTAACATGGAATAACAAAACGCAATCAGTCAAAACATCAATGTAGCCGTCCATTTGTTAAAACTAGTAGATATAACAAAAATTCAATCTCTGTTGGGGGGGAGGAGTGGTGAAGAGGAGTTGCAATGTTTAAATGGGACATATATTATTTGTGCTCAGATTTACTTGAAACATAGTCTTAATGGTCTCTTAGTTAATTTCTGACAGACCTATCTCGACATTTTAAAAAAATCAACCTTGAAACGGGGGGGGGGTTAAAAGGTGTTGCAATTATTGTTTGGGACATACTTTATTTGTGGTTGAATTTACTTGAAACTTGGTGTATATGCCGTTTGATATTATTAATCAAATGAAAAGAAGTTGCAACGTTTCCATGGGGTATATTTTGCTCATTGTTGAAATTAAGCACATACGTGTTTCGGCAATTTTTAAAAATTAACCCTTAAAGATGAAATGCTGTTGCTACGTTTGTATTTGAAATCTACCATTTTTCTCAGCCCTTATGTACTCTCAATAATTGGTGTTAATGATAAACTAGTGAGAAAAAAATCATTTTTTTTTTATTTGAATATACCTTGTCGAAAAGTTTCACGGATCAATATTTTACAAAATGCTTGTTGTGAGAATATACATTCGTGTAGAATTGATTAAAATTGCTTCAAATTAAGTTAAATTATTACATCTCACATTAGTGTATATTAACCCCGCCCACGACAAATCTACATCTGCAAGTATAATGACCATGTTCGTTACTGAAATTTTCCACTTAAAATTGATGTGCTCGCGCATGCGCAATAACTGTTTCTTGGAGCACACATGCTCAAAATTAATAAACTATATGTTGTAGCATCAATAATAATAATATTTATAAATTTTTAGTACATCACTTTGTGAAAAATCTCAGTAATGAACATAGCCATAATAAAGCAGTAATATAAATTTCATTCTTGCGCATGCGCACCACTTCGATTGACCCTTTTCTCAGGGGCAAATGAACACACATAGTACTGAAATAAAAATATTCTGGTATTTATTGGAGATGATGACTAATCGTCTTAAATAATGAATACTACAAAACAAAATTTGCACAAGTTTGTGGATGATGAGCGCATATAGAGTCCATCGACACATTTATCATTTTATGCACATACATGGATTACCCAAGCTGGTTCTGTTCTAATCAAGGAGAAATGCATAAAAAGAATTTATGAGCACCCTGTTTTAATGCATACGTATTTCTTTTGGATCGACTTTCTACCCTTTTGCAAGCACCTGTCGACGGTGTCGGTCGTATAAGGCGATTAAAATATAGCCTTGCTCACATTTACCTTTTTTTACCAAAAAGCATCAATTATTACGGTACTCAAAACTGATACCTTCATCGAATGTAATTATATTTTATAATATTAAAAAAAAAAAAGAAAATATAATGAACCGCAACCCTGTGTTGTGTGACTGTCTTCATCATATATGAACAGAATTATTTGGCGGATGTTCTTGTAAAGATAAAAGTCCAATTATTTAGTCGGTAATATTTTTAGCACGCAATGCTACAAGCTGCCACTCTCATGTCCTCTATGTATATCGTTTGCACTTTGTTGTACCTACATATATGTACATATGACCATATATGTATAGGCAGGGACTTATCTAAAGCAAACAAGACAACAGATTCTTTTCAGATTACGAATCTGTATCTAATATAACACAAGGTAATTGATAAAATAAGAAATTCAGCTAGGCAATACTACATTACGTATCGAGGGAAGAAACAGGGTTTTTTCAAACTGCATGTGAATTGCCACCCGAGCCGAAGGCATCTTCATGTACGTTTGTGTCACGGGGTCAAGAAAAGCTACCAAGAGAATACTGGCGACTGCGTAGTTTTTTATTTTTGAATGTTACAAGAATAAATTCCTATACGCCAATACCAAAAAAGAATAAGTTGCAATTTATTTTATTTTTTTAGAAGTCATTTGATTGTATTTTAGAGCCTAACAATAGTCGAAAAGAATAAAGCTATTTGAGATTCTTATTTGACTTTTTTTCAATAAAGTCTTGCGACTTCTACCTCTTCCCTTTTTATCGAAAATTCATTTCAAGAGTCTTAATTTGGGCTGCAGCTGACCAATTAAGGGCTATTTCAGTATTCACGTTCTATGAGAAATGGAAGAACTGTCTACAACATTGATATAGAAATAATACCTAATTAGAATAATTTTTAGTTTGGTTAAAATCAGTTTTAGTATTTTATCTGTAATTTTTTTACCCTTCATTGCCAAAATTTTTTTTCAATATTACTACAGTCATATAATGGTTAATTTTCAAAATTAAAACTTCCTTTCTCACCTTACCACATTAATACTCAAAATTAAGGTCAGAAATGACTTTCTCATTTCACACTTAATATTAATAACAATACCGTTACCAACTTTTCACATTCATTTTTATTACAGACTTCTGTCATTAATTTTTATTAGATTGATAAGGGTTACAAGTTACAAATCTTCGTAACCGAAACGTCTCTTCTTTTTCAATTTTTTAATTAATTATCACGTTTGAATCGAAAAAATCGTTCAAATTAATTTACCCACGTTATACAGGATTGCATTGACAAATTATACCAATAAAAAAATTATAAAAAGTACGATTTTTATCTTATCATTTTTATGAAGTTACAAGCTTCTACCCGCGACTTCGCTGGGCGTTCATGTTCTAAATACATGTCAAAGATAATCGAAAATACAATAATTTTATAAGCTCTGATCAGGATCATCAAGATAAAACTAAAATTTCCAATTTTCCAAGTTTGCGTACAATCTCAGTAAATATTGTATTTCTTTATCCAGATGAAAAGAGATTGTTCTATTTCTCGGGAACAGTATTTTTTTTCTGGATAAAAAGTACCCTGTCGAAAATTGCAGGATAATCGGTTACCGGGCTGGAAATTAGTATGATCAGATGCGGATCAGATTTTCCGTAATACGGGCATCTGATCAGTACAGTACTCTATCCATTAATCCATCGATCTGATCAGTTTCTGATCAGAGTTCAGTACTCCATTCCTTGATCTGGTCATCCGATCAGAAATTGATCAGCGCACAGTACTCTATTTGTTGATCCAACAATCTGATCAGAAATTTTCTTATCACAATCTAATGCTACAAATCCTATTACGGTTTCGGTACAATCTTTAAATCAAGATTGTATCCGATGTTCTGAACTGGATCATAATGTAGAACTTTATTTTTTACCTGATTTATTCTGTATGCAATATTGTTCGTCAAACAAACGGATCCGTCATGGACCTTAGAAACAGATCCGACATGGATTTTTCAAATGGATCCTATGTTGATCATATATGGCGTGACGATTTTCCATCATACCCGGATCAGAAAGCCTGATTTATTTCTGATCAATCTTCAAGCAATTCTGATCCGCATCGGATCCAATCCACTAACTAATTTCTAGTGGGGTAAGCAGTTAAGGCGTGAAAGCATAAAGAAGAAACAAACTCACATGCATAAGATGAATTTTCACCAAGTAAATGCCGATTCCATCATGTATTCGAAAACAGTTGACATATTAAAATGTAGTTTTTCGAATGAAAATGTTGACCTCGGACATAATATGAGAAGAACGGTCAATAACGAACCACAATTTTGAACCTTTCAGAGGGTGGAATCGATAGCCACTGCTCTTCACTTTGCGTCATAATATACTTAGTGGAGAACCTGGTGAATAATACGCATGGTATAATAACGACTCGGTTCTGAATTACATGCGACACGTCGTTAGTTGTTGAGAATGAGAGAGGCCTTAGCATGAGATATGGTCGGTCACCTCGTTACCGGCATTGTGTACTATTTTGCACATCTGTCCTCCCAAACGAGGTATTTGTTAGTTTTATGAACTTTTAAATTATAACAGACTGCAAGTTGTAGGGTAGAAGTGAAAGTCATGAGAAACAAATATATTGTACGAGGGTGGATTGATAAGTTTCCGGCCTAACCAAGAGATGACGCCACTAGGCCTACCTTGAGGTGACATTCTATAGTACCATCCTTGGATAGCTTGTAGCTATAGTTTCAGCCCGATCTCCTTGCTAGTGTAGGTTTGACAGCACGCTGAACAAGACGCCTCTGTGGTTTTCGTAAAAATGGAAAAGCAGGAAAATCGTGCTGTCATCAAATACTTTTATTTGAAGGGGTTAACGCCGAAGGAAATTAAAAAAGAGATGGACTCAACACTGGGGACATCCTCCCCGTCATATTCAACCGTTAAGCAGTGGGTTTCCGAGTTTAAAAAGGGTCGTGTGAGCACCTCTGATGGGCCTCGCTCAGGACGCCCCGTTGAGGTCACAACTCCAGATATGATCGAAAAAATTCATCAAATAGTGCTGGGAGACCGCAGATTGAAAGTGCGTGAGATAGCTGAGACCTGTAAGATGTCATATGAACGTGTGCAACATATTTTGCACCAACATTTGCATATGGAAAAGCTCTGTGCAAGATGGGTGCCGCGTTTGCTAACAGTCGACCAAAAATTGATTCGAAAAAACATTTCTACCGCAAATTTGTCATTGTATAAGCGTAATCCAAGCGAATTTTTGCGTCGATTCGTAACCGTTGACGAAACGTGGGTCCACCACTACACTCCTGAAACCAAAGAACAGTCTAAACAGTGGATTGGACCAGGGGAACCAACTCCAAAGAAGGCAAAAACAATTTTTTCGGCGAACAAGGTTATGGCTACTGTTTTTTGGGATGCAAGAGGTATTATATACATTGATTACCTTGCAAAGGGTAATACTATCACTGGTCAATACTACGCAGACTTATTGCAACGTTTGAGCCACGAGGTGAAAATTAAACGACCTCATCTGGCGAAGAAAAAAATCTTGTTTCATCACGATAACGCACCAGCGCACACGTCAATCGTTGCGACGGCTAAAATCAACGATCTAAAGTTTGAATTGATGCCGCACCCTCCTTACTCTCCAGACCTAGCCCCGAGTGACTATTTTCTGTTCCCTAATCTCAAAAAATGGCTTGGCGGTAAGAGATTTGCGGACAATGAAGAAGTAATCGAAGCTGTAAATGGTTATTTTGAGGAGCTTGACGAATCAGTCTATAGAGATGGCATTAATAGACTGGAACACCGCTATGAGAAATGTATCAGCCTTGGAGGAGATTATGTTGAGAAATAAAAAAAAAAAATTTTTAAAAACCTTGTTTTTCTTGGTCAGGCCGGAAACTTATCAATCCACCCTCGTATTTACAGGAAATACCTACCTACTGATTCTATTATAAGTCTTACAAATACTGCTTTTATACTAAAGGAAAACAAGCTTATCTTTAGAAAATTATATTCTACAATTAGGAACACATAAGGTACATCTAAATCATCATCATCATCAGTCCTAAGACTGGTTGGACACGCACCTAAAACAAGAAAATCCAACAACTATTTGCGATCAGCAATCCAATGTAGGTCTACCTCTACCCCTCTTAACTTTTGTTTCTGTCTCTAATATGTCTCTGACTAGCCCTTCACGCCTGGGAAGGTGTCCTATCAATCTATCTGGCCTATATACTGACGTCCTCTTTAAACCTATTCTTTCTAATACCTTTTCATTTCTAACCTAACTCTATCCACGGTATGCTCGTCAATCGCCTGTAACAGACATTTCGAACGCTTCTAACCTTTTCTTTTCCGCCGCGCCCACCATCCCTGTTTCGCGCCCGTACAGGGCTGTGCTCCACATATACACTTTTAATAACCTTTTTCGAATTTCTAAATTAACCGTTCGCATAGAAGTGATTTTTTTTACTGACGGCGACTGGACTCTGCGCTGTCCTCTACTTTATATCCTTACTAATTTAACTTGTTACATACAGAAAATCAGTCACCCTTTCCCTACTTTTTCTTCCCTTGCATACCAGTATTTTTGTTTTACGTTTATTTATTTTCATACAATATTGTTTTATCAATACCGCTTATTTAAAGCTATCTCTAACTCCTCCTTACATGTAAATAGTTGGTACTTTAAGAATTCTCTGAAGTATCTGATAGATATTCCATAATTGGTGAAATCCTACAAACGCCGCGGTAAGCGTCATCTACAGTGCAATCTTACATTTAGTGGAATTCAAAATATTTAGTAAAAAGTCTATTTACATACTTGCTGAACTGAAAATTTACGGCGTAGCTCACCATTGGTAAGAGGCACGTTACCTATCAAATGAAAGGGCTTGTTTTCTTAAATATATTTTTTTGATAATATTAAAATAAATAGTTATAGTTATTTAAGAAAAATTGATCATGCCCCCCTCCTATTTCCGAAACTACTGAAACTAAGATTTTGAGAAATATACTGAAAATAGTTTTTTACTTATAGATTACAGGAAAATTAATATAAACTGCATGGTCCGAACATACCGTGGTAAATCTTTGAACAAAACAATATTATGCACACTAATTTATATTTGTAGTTTGAATGTATGGAAGAACATGTTTTTTTTTTCAATTAAGTTGGTTCTCGGGTTAGGGTTCCGTACGTCTGAATGAAAAACGGAACCCTTATAGGATCACTCGTGTGTCTATATGTACTTTTTTTATGTTGGATTTAATTTAAATAAACAAATTGAAAATATGAAAATGTAATCCAAGACACCAAAAAAGTGGACTATCGAAAATATTAACAGTTGAATAATTAGCTAAAAGTCATTGTTTCCTTTACTTTCGGTAAGTTTATCGATAAGGATAATTTCATAATTACTTTTATGTAGAAAATTGGTTAATAAACCTCCACTGGTTACAGTTAGTATTACTCGGAAAACGTAAAATATGGAGAAATGAAATGACATAAAAATAAATGGTATTCACCTACATATTTTCCTGTTGTTAACATTAAAAGCTGCAAATTAATTATTCAAAAAAGAAAAATTAATTTAATGTATCGTGTGGGCTATTGTTTGAAAGAACTGATAGTGATCAGTAAATTAAAGACGTTTTAATTGAAATTTTAAGTAGCTTATCTCAGAAAGTGTGTTAAAAGGCGTGAAAAGTGAACGCGTGTTTACTTCATAATTATGAAACTACATTTATAAACAAAACGGGATTTCTAGAAGGAACCCTCACTAAACGCTTAAACAAATGAATTTTATAAATCAATTAAATACAGACACCTACGTATATTATTTTAAATGTTGGAAATTATGTTTCTGATTATTATTATCATCGAAACTACTACAGTGGAATTCGTTTATTATGA
>NW_020439008.1:543326-547076 GCF_000699045.2 Agrilus planipennis | reverse complement strand
CTGCTTAGCATTCGGGAGGACTCCGGTTCGATTCCGCATCCATCTGCCTTGGTCCAAGTGTTTCTGTGGTTTCCTTGAATCACTTAGGCAAATGGTGGGGCAGTAATATTAAACAGATCATCTTTTATTCTCTTCTGTCTTCATTTCGCCCGCATTATCTTTCTCACCCGAACCACCACCATCCACATATTCCCATGATTCATGTAAGGAGGTTGAAGGGTGCCTTCCGCCCTACCTTCTGGCGTAGTCCGAAGGGACTGTTCGCCCATCAGTATTAGTGGCTGGTGGGAATGAAACACCCAAGTTTTATTTTTTTTAGATAACAACTAAGAGGAACTTGGCAATAGACAACTCTATTTTCAAATTCTTGAATATGAATGAAGTGCATAGGAATTGATGAATTCCCTGTCTAATTCGATTTTTCAGATCATCGAAGTCTTATGGTTTCTTAACATAAATTTTTAATTTTAAATAAATCGAACAGGAAAGAGTTTAACATCTGGAGATCGCTGTAAATGTTCCAAAGTTTTTGTCTCGTCTTCTATGACGTACCGGAGCTGAATCTTGTTGCCACCAAACTGTGTTACTTAACAATATTCCGCTTGACTAGATTGGGATCGGGTTCAGTAAATGCTGGCAAGTCATGTCGAAGTGGGTCAAAACAGGGCGCTAAGGTGGGGATTTTAAAAAGGGAAAACGTTACCAATATTCTATTCTCCAGAATGCCTGTGTCCAAACATTCAGTTTCTGGAGATATTGTTTGTGACAGAAATACGTGTCCGATAAGAAAAACTGATTTATTATAATGAGGGGTGAATCCCTTTAAGTTATTCGTTGCCGCCTCCAAAAAAATGTGCTGTTTTAAATTGAGAATTGACCTTGTATAGTAAAAATAAACGAATTCGTTTTTGGCTTTATGTGTGGGTGTTAGTTTTAAAAGCTATTGTGCGGGTGCGATTTATTTGATAGTAGTGAATAATAGGCAAGTAAAAGTGTCCTTCCCACATGAATTAATATTAATGAAAATCAACGTTTCACCTTTGGTTAAAGAACCAGAAGAAGCCCACCGATTACCTGTAAAATATCTGACTGAGCAATTTATATTCCGGATTTTATGGGTTAGGTGTCCCAACCAACGTCCATTGTCAACTATAACGTTTATATATCACTCTCGACGCGACGCAGCCTTTTTTTTCCACATAATATGTCGTAGATATAGGTACGCGCGTTTATGACTAAAAGACCATAAATTCAGAGACACGTAATCATGTAATCGAACACTTCCACGGCTGTAAATGTGTGGCCGTAAAAAACGATGATAGAGTCATTTCACAATTGAGACGTAGTGCCTATGCCTATCTCGATCCATCTTGGCACCTGCTATCGATTCCTTCTTCAAGCTACACCACCACCGTTGTTAAAAGTAACCGCTGCCTCGGACATGAGAACTGTTTATCGGCCACGTTGTAAAACAAGCGATATTGAACGTTAATATGTTCGAGTAAATGAAAATTAAAAATGCAAATTATTGTTCAATTAAAAAAAATACCCATAAAAGTACATATCTAAAATTTTAAACGCTTTTGATATAATTGATTGGGACTCGTCACGAACCAAATAAAAAAAGCAACTTCTGTCGAATGTAAAAATTTTAATGTCAATGTGCCAAAAAAAAATTTGACTTCAAAAATGTTGGTATCATCATCATCATCATCGTCGTCAGTCCTAAGACTGGTCGGACACGCACCTCCACTCTTTCCTATCCTGAACTAATCTTCGCATTTCCCTAAAACTAGAACAACCCATATACTTAACTATTTACAACAGTAATCTAATCTAGGTCTATCTCTACCCCTCCTAACTCCCGTTTCTGCCTCTAATATGCTTCTGACTAGACCTTCATGTCGGAGAAGGTGTCCTACCAACCTATCCCGCCTATTTCTTATTGACTTCCATAGAGTCCTCTTTTCTCTTATTCTTTCTAATATCTCTTCATTTCTAACCTTCTCTATCCATGGTATCCTCATCATTCGTATGTAACACCACATTTCGAACGCTTCTAACTTTTTCTTTTCCGTAGCGCCCAGCGTCCATGTTTTGCACCCGTACAGCGTAGATATAGAAATTAAAAAAATATATATCTATATATTATTAATCAGTACGTATACCACAATAATGAAATTTCATTAATAATTCATAGCCACACAAAAACAAACTTCGGCCTGGTAGGTATAGTGTATCATTTTTGGGTCGCTGAATCAAAATCCGATGTCAATTTGATCCCAGTCCTTCAGGTTTTGGACATAACCTCAAAAAACACATCAAAATCACTAAACCTGTAAAAACAATCGGCCTGTGGTTTTCACTATGTATACCGTATGTTTAGTGGATTTTAAAGTGTTTTTTGAGGTTATATCCAAACCCTGACGAGTCGGGGTAAAATTGACCTCCGACTTGAATTTTTTTAGTGTAGCTGTGTTATGGATTTCAGAATCATCATCACACTATTAACCTACTATGTATTAATAATATAATCGTAATATTAACGAAGAATGAACAGCAGGCGAATACACACCCACAGAATTCCCTTATATGTACGAGGGTGGATTGATAAGTTTCCGGCCTGACCAAGAAAAACAAGGTTTTTAAAAATTTTTTTTTTTTATTTGAATCAAAGAAGTTGGTTTCGGGCTAGGGTTCCGTACGTCTGAATGAAAAACGGAACCCTTATAGGATCACTCGTGTGTCTATATGTACTTTTTTTATGTTGGATTTAATTTAAATAAACAAATTGAAAATATGAAAATGTAATCCAAGACACCAAAAAAGTGGACTATCGAAAATATTAACAGTTGAATAATTAGCTAAAAGTCATTGTTTCCTTTACTTTCGGTAAGTTTATCGATAAGGATAATTTCATAATTACTTTTATGTAGAAAATTGGTTAATAAACCTCCACTGTTTACAGTTAGTATTACTCGGAAAACGTAAAATATGGAGAAATGAAATGACATAAAAATAAATGGTATTCACCTACATATTTTCCTGTTGTTAACATTAAAAGCTGCAAATTAATTATTCAAAAAAGAAAAATTAATTTAATGTATCGTGTGGGCTATTGTTTGAAAGAACTGATAGTGATCAGTAAATTAAAGACGTTTTAATTGAAATTTTAAGTAGCTTATCTCAGAAAGTGTGTTAAAAGGCGTGAAAAGTGAACGCGTGTTTACTTCATAATTATAAAACTACATTTATAAACAAAACGGGATTTCTAGAAGGAACCCTCACTAAACGCTTAAACAAATGATTTTATAAATCAATTAAATACATAGACACCTACGTATATTATTTTAAATGTTGGAAATTATGTTTCTGGTTATTATTATCATCGAAACTACTACAGTGGAATTCGTTGATTATGACTCCGCCTATACTGACCAACCGCTTAATATGAAGTAATTGCTTAAAATGACATATCGTTTATTTTATTATCACTGAATCTCCAGAAGTCATATCCGGCTATAGTGATCCAAATGATTAATTTTCGCTCATTTTTCTGACCCTTTCTTACCAAAATCATCGTTCTTTTTCTGTTAATAAATATATACAATTTGTAGTTTTTCTGTCTATTAAACTAAGTAACTAACCAAAATAGAAAGTTGTTTATTTTCTAAGACTATGCTTTGTATGACGTCCGCTTAGTATGACGCGTTTGTCATTTCCCTTCTATGTCATTATAAGCGGATTCTA
>NW_020439008.1:536991-543149 GCF_000699045.2 Agrilus planipennis | reverse complement strand
CTAGCAAGGAGATCGGGCTGAAACTATAGCTACAAGCTATCCAAGGATGGTACTATAGAATGTCACCTCAAGGTAGGCCTAGTGGCGTCATCTCTTGGTTAGGCCGGAAACTTATCAATCCACCCTCGTATATAGTTTTGCCAATTCGACAGGACTTAAACTTCAGATATGCAGTACTGGAGTACTGCAGCAGTGTAATTCGTGTTATGCTCAACAAATTTCAAATTGTCGTGATCTCGTGACCTCTAATCATTAAATATTAATTAATGCAAAGGCTAACTTTCATAAAACCCGTACAAGAAACTCATGGAGACCTTATTATATGGTCCCCATCCCCGTTTAGTTAAGTAAAAAGTTGAAACTTTGTTTTTATGGTCGGAATTCGTTATAAACAAGGATAATAATATTATGTAAAAATATGGTTCTTGGTCATCATAATTTTAACTACTAGACCTCTCGTCTGTCGTGGTTGTTGATGTTCTCACTATAACACACACACCAACAAACAATCCGGGAATGATTATGTGTATAATGTCAATATAGAGGAACTTAGTTAAATATTGTAAAGAACATTTTCAATATTTAGAGTACGTAATTCTGTTTGTTCCTTACATTAAATGCAAGGAGAGTAGGACAGAAGGCCCTCTTTAGCCTCCTTTTAGAAATGGGAGAGGGGCGGAAGTGACGTTCGCAATAAAGGCGAAAGATTATAAATTTATGAAGCTTTACTGCTCCATCATTTGCCTAAACAATCCTAAGCAATCTTAGAAGAACTTGGCCCAACGCAGATGGATTCAGAATGGAAAGGGTATCTTCCCACGTATTAAGCAGTGGTCTAAATGTTTCCAGTGGGTAATGTGATAGCCACGCACGGAGAAGTCTAAGGGGGTCAAATCCCCCATTCACTAGAGACTTTACATTTATTTTATTTACTTTTTCGAACCGTGAACGAGTCAAAACTTGTTAGTCCAGTAGCTAATTCGTTTCCGTTCCACAGGGCATCAACGGTGCCTTTCAATAGCCACAGCATGCAGACATACGGCTTAACCTAGGAGATTGTGTTTATCTTGTGTGGAACAAGTCCGTCCTTGCGAAGAAGAAACATACTTCGTCCGAAATAGTTGTATAAAGCCAACTCGTTTAGAGAAACTGCTCCAGCATTTGCCTAAACCATCCAAAGAAATCACAGATGAACTTGGCCCAAGACGGATGGACTCAGAATGGAAAGGGTCTCTTCACAAGTATTGCAGTGGTCTAAATATTACCAACGGCTAATGTGATAGACACGTATGGAGAAGTCTAAGGGGGTCAAATCCCCCATTTACTAGAGACTTTACGTTTTTTTTAATCTACTTTTTCGAATCCACATGAGGGTTAAACAGAGTCAAAACTAGTTGGTGCAGTAGCTAAATCGTTTCCGTTCCACAGGGCATTGACGGTGCCTTTGATAGACACAGTCTGCAGAGATACGCCTTAACTTCGGAACTTACACTCGTCCTGTTTAGAACAAGTCCGTATTTGCAAAGAAGAAACATGTCCCCTTCAAATAAATGTAGAAAAACTGCATCGTACCATGGGAAATGTAGACCAAAATATCGACGAGCTGCAATTGAGTGCAGTGAAAGTTTTAAGCAATCCGTTTATACACGGCATGCAATGTACGGAATAGAAGAACCTCACCAGCCGATGCTAAGTTCAAAAAAGGTTTTCTTCACTCTGTTGGTAACCCTCGAATAGTAAATCCTCGAACCACCAGTTTAGTTGGAAAGATTGGAGAACTCCAACTAAGGACTGGGGTAGCACCCGTAAAAGCTAACAAGGCCAGGTGGTGTATAATACTGATCATTACAATATGTTTTACTTTAACCCCCACCTCTCCTTTGACAAATCCTGACAACGCCACTATCATCACAACGCTACTAGATATCAGATGTATCATCCTTACAGCAAAACAAGAAACATAGAATAAAGGAAATAAATTAATGTGGTAGGGAACAGTTACTAGACGAGTTCTAGGTATTTGATTTTATTTATTTTTTCTTCCTTCTTGTCTATCGTCTTTTTCTTAATGCAATGATTTAATGTTTATTCATCGTTGAAAAACACCGGCCGCGGAAGCCTTCAATTATTTCAGTTAAACAATCTGAATAATAATTACGACAGGTAGTTCAGTAAGTTTTATAATCCTGTTTGTAAAGTGAAAACTTCTTCTCACCGTCATCTTCTACTACTTGCACTTTAATTAGTTCACGTCAAATTCCTTATCCATGAGGAATCAACCTGCTGTTTCCTCACAATTGCAACGAACGTGCGCAGTTTTAACAAACATAAACACTAATTGGTTCCAATTTAAATATGATTACGTTTAAGTAATTATTTAACTTCGTGTAGAAGCAGTTTTTTTGATAAGAAAGTATTTATGCAATTGAGATTAAAAATTAGTTCAATTAATAATGTGTCTTGATTTATTGTTAAAAGTAATTAAAGTAGGTACTAATTGTAAGTATGTCCCGTATAATGCAAAAGTAACAAACTACGGTTAACCTTCTCAAGAAAAACCGTGGCTTCACTTAAAGTTTCAAATAGGCAAGTTTTATTTAACAAATACGTATTACCAACGATTTGTAAAGAATCTATATCTGTTAATACGGTGCAGATAAGTCTGAAAAACTTCATGGTAATTAAAAATATGTATGCATATTGGAAGCTAGCTAACACCTTTTTAATNATACTTTTTAACACGTTTCACAAGAAAAACGTGTTATATATAAACGCAACTGACATGGAATGATAAAACGCAAATGACAGCAAAACGAAAAATTTATAAATCAAATCATCAGTCTAGCCGTTCATTTGTTAAAAATGGTATAACAAAACGCAACTGACAGGTAAACGTAATGTTGTCTATGGTTAAGTATGGTGTTTTATTTATAGTCAGATTAATTTGAAACTTGGCTTTAATGCTTTTTCATATGAAATTAGTGATATTACATACCTATTTCAATATTTTACAAAATTCTACCTCTTTAGGAAGCTGAAAGGGGTTTGCAAAGATTGCATGTTTGCTTTTTGGTACGATTTACTTGAAACTGGTTAAAAGATTCAATTTCTGTTGGGGGGATGAGTGGTGAAAAGGAGTTGCAATGTTGAATTGGAACATATATTATTTGTGGTCAGATTTACTTGAAACTAGGTCTCTCATTTAATTTCTGAATGACTTATCTCGACATTTTAAAAATTTTAACCTCCAAAGGGGGGGGGGTAAAAAGGTGCTGCAATTTTTGTTTGGGACATACTTTATTTGTGGTTGAATTTACTTGCTGGTTTATTTTATTGATCAAATGAAGAGGTTGCAACGTTTCCATGGGGTATATTTTGCTCATTGTTGAAATTAAGCAAATACGTGTTTTGGCAATTTTTAAAAATTAACCCTTAAAGATGAAATGTTGTTGCTACGTTTGTATTTGAAATCTAAGATAGCGACATTACATAAAATTAAAACGGTGAATTGGGAGTTAAAAGGTTTTATGGAGAAACAATATTAATTTCTGCGAGCGAAGCCGCGGGGAAAAGCTAGTATGTTATATAGATTATTGCGCTTGTGCTTTTAGTGCTTTAATTTAATAAAATTGGTTTATCGAATCGTTTTCATATTTATAATATCCATATACGTATTAGTTTTCATAATGTTTAGGAACATTTTTACAGTTATTAACACTAATTTTTAAGATAATCATCACAAAGACACTAACACACTTTATGGCTAATTAATATGAACTATAAATTTTTAATAATTGGACTCCCGGTGGTCATTTCCTTAAACGTTTCCTTGCCTCTTTTAGTATTTGTTTTTAAATATCGGTATGTGTTTCGTCTCCTATTCAGTTGCAATTATTTATTGCCCTTTCGATCACATCAATTGCTCTTTCAACGTAGTTCGTATTCTAACTGTGAACATAGCACGTACATAATTATAAGAGGACACAATAAAATTAAGTTCCGCACCTCCTGCAGTTGGCTTGGTGCAGACAAGTGGCCGACATCAATTCTTAACAAACTTTTTTACGATACTCCACGCGCATATTTAAAATATTTAATGTAACAACCATCAACGGTCGAACACCTATGTACTGATCCATGTGATAGGAGGTAAACGTGAACAACGAAGAAGAAAAGAGATGCGTATAGAAAAAACTGCACGTGACGGTCGCGGTCAGCGGGACGTCCGTCGTCTGGACGCAGCTATGACAGGAAGAAAGCCAAATATTCCTCCTCGATTAATTATAATTGTAGATCTTTCTGGTTGTGGCTGTCTGGCATGTAAGAAGCTGAAGGTTGGTCTCCCACTGGTTCCTCGACCGCCCCACGGGCTTCTTTAAAATATCGGGAATTAATTGAAATGGACACATGGCAGTTGGAAATACTGCGTTTTACATGCTGTGTACATTAACTTACTGTAATGTTCGTGGGTTTAAGAAAATTAACTTCTAAGACTGATAACGACAACAACTATTTATTTACACGAATTATTAAAGAACTTAAAAACACTATTAAATTATTACTAAACTTAGGTTATGAATTATTCTATTTATTTACACTACTGTTGATATATCACTATTCACTGCGCTATTTATTTCACTGCTATCACTGTCAATTTATTTCTGGATTCACTTCTGCAACGGTCAATTTATTTCTTCTTTCTCGGCAAACATCTCTTCCTTTAAATACTCTTTTGTTTACTTTCTGGAACCTTCTGGAAACATCCGGATGGTTTATTTTTTCTTTGAACTGTTTAACGGCTTTCCCAGAACGCAGGTACGACACACTCATTTACAAATACGGCGCATATGAAGAAAGGTGCCCGCGGCTAGTCGGCGAATTGATAAGCCGTTCACGCACACGTGTGGCCGATCTCACACACAAACACACTCGTACTCGCTACTTTACGTTTATTTGTCCGTTTCCTGTTTTATTGGATAAAAACTATTATCCACACTATTTTTCAATAGAGAGTCATGCTACGATTGATTATCAGTTTAAAAATGTGTGAAATCCATCAAGGACGTAAAGTTCGTGTCGTGGTCCCATTAATTCAAAAATGCATTGATGTGAAATTTGTATAATGCATTGTGGCATTCGATCACTGTAACGGTGCGTCGGAGTCAAATATCGAAAAAGTTTACCAAAACCAGCTGGGTAGTTTTTGTAAAAGTTGTGACACAAATTTTGCTGTACTTGTTGATGAATTTAAAATTTCATAGCACATGCGCATTGTGAATGATTGCTTCAGCCAACCGAGCATATCTAGGCCTTTGCACTGTGGAGCCTTGTTAGATTAAATACAAATACTTGAGTTATTTGCAAGAACTTCTTATATGCATGTGTTTTGATGATGTCAATAATGTCAACTAATCCAAATTAGGATTGTCAAACGTTTTCTAAATCCGTCCAAATGATTAAAGAAAGAAATTAAATAACACGAAAAAATAGAAATTGATGTTGTCTTAACTGATATGCCATAACTACTGTGCACTAGTAGTAAAGTGCTAACTAAACACCCTGTTACTATATTTTTGCATGGGTTCTCTGAACATCAGCCCAGAACCGCGCACAGTATGCGGCGAATGCGGTCTCGTAGTCCCCACTATAGCAGACCAAGTGATAAACAATTTTTCAAACCAAAAAGATCCTATTACGTGTAACAAGGTATTTTAGTCCAACCTAATCTAGTACTTACAACAGATTGAATTTTTTTCAATCTACTTCCCCAAAATTTGTTAAATTTTTAATTTGCGGTTTCTTATACCACGTTTTTTTTTCCACGAGAACGGGATAAAAATATCCTATGTCCTTCTCCTGGTTCTAAGCTACCTCCCCACTAATTTTCAGCCAAATTGGTTCAGCCGTTTTTGAATTATAAATAGTGTAACTAAAACGAGTTTCTTTTATATATATTTTTGAATTTGTGTTATAAATGTATCAGTTAATTTTTGTTTCAAATCTACAGCTGTTGTTTTTTTAATCAGGTTCTCTTTTCTTTTGTATTTTGTATAAGTCCTTTTGGTGTGTTATATCACATAATTAATTATAATTTCTGCACTTTCTTGTAAATTATTCAATTTCCTATTAAAT
The DNA here is from genome assembly GCF_000699045.2 of Agrilus planipennis. Lineage (NCBI taxonomy): Eukaryota > Metazoa > Arthropoda > Insecta > Coleoptera > Buprestidae > Agrilus > Agrilus planipennis. The sequence goes on along the minus strand of NW_020439008.1, from coordinate 537,017 downwards.
GTATATATTGTATATATACCATACCT
>NW_020439008.1:522677-536937 GCF_000699045.2 Agrilus planipennis | reverse complement strand
CAATTAATAATAAATATATAATTATACGTACCTACGTACATCATAAAAAATTTAGGTAGGTATTTAATCAAATTAATTTCAATTTTCTGACATCTGTAAATTGTTATTTAACAGCATGTTAACTGCTTCGTGAACAACAACCACATGACACCAGAAATAATAATATAATAATAATTCGGTGACTTTGTATAGTTATGAATAATAAAATGTCGTTGCAATGAACTTTTCTGTTACATTAAATGCAATTATACCAACTTATCATCTAGATAGCACTGAATCTCATATCAAGCATATATATGTAGGTACTTACATCTATATAATGGTAAACGTGTAATCGTCACCCACCGTTAATGACATTTCCATCGTTAAGGACACACCGATAAAATGATTACATAAACAATTTCGCAGCGAACAATTAAAACACGATTATGTTGAAACAGTTAACAATAATCATGAGCAAGCTCAATTATGGTGTACAGATGTTATTGAAAACCATTACCAGAGACGAAAGACGAAGGAATAATAAAAACTTTATCGTAAACTTGACTTGCCACTTACTCATACGACGAGAATTGATGTTAACGACGTTCTTATCACAAATCGTGTAAATAAACGCTTCATACACCAACGCACATCAGGATTTGTCGTAGTTTCGATAATTTGTTTAAATTTTTATTAAATTAGGATAGAACAAACCAGATTGATCGTCTAAATTGATATTAAAAGTGAAATATCCAAGATGCAGTGCCGGATTTGTCGGCAGGTTGAGTAGGTCACAGCCCTTTAGGGACGGAAGATTTTAGTGTCATTGAGAAAACTCGATGCATTATAACTTCGATTTAGTTCAGAAAATTGTAACACATTTTCACTGTCACGCTCCCTCTAACAAGGCTTCAGAGAAACGTGGTTCAGCATCATTATCATTTACATAATTTCTATATATTTTGGTGCAAGTTTCACCTGAAATTGGATACAGCTATTCGTACCTATTCTGAAAAAAGGAGCTTTCTTTTATAGTTGAATGTGTAACTGAATTAATCAGTTTACAATCCTGAAACAAAGTGTTAAAATATCTATTATATCTGGCTCTATGAAAGAAGGAATGAAAAAAGGGAGAAGAACTAGCAATGACTGTGTGACAATAAAGTGAAATTATTAAAAGTTCCTATTAGTTTTAATATCATATCTCAGCCATCCTAAACCTTGTTTAAAACGAGTGTAGAATTATGACAGGTTTTCATTATCTCAATCATGCTGTGCTACACTGCTACCCGTCGACTAAAATCGGCATCGCACGCGCATGACGTCATTTCGAGACCAGATACATAGCGAAGCTTTATATGACGGACCACGGTGTATGACGTGGACGGTAGAGAAGCCTTTTAGAAATATCGAAGATCTTCAAAGTTTATACATAAATTACAATAAACTTCTGCGAAATAATTTTATTAGCAGTAGAAGAAATTAAAAGTTTGTCCAAAAATGCTAAGTGATTTGTATTCTGAATGGTATTATAAATTACAACAATTAGTCGCCTGTATCATGACTTAAGGGATAGCTTGAGCTTATACGTATTTTATAAATAATTGTAATAATAATAAAAACACTTTTGTTGAATGAATCGCTTTACTTTCACTGGACCATTTGTGTAGAGAATTAAAAAACCTACGAGGTAGTCGTCTATAGAACTCAATTGAGCCATTTTTCACTGAGAAAAGTGTGGAGTTCTCCATGTAGGAGACAGAAAATAGGCTGATGACTGATACGCATACTCATTACTCAGAAATATAAAAGTTGATTAAAATTCACCTTGAGCGAGTCTAATAGATTAACATGTCTAGTGCAAAGTCAGCAGTAGAAAATGCAAAAATACATTAGGTACAACAACAAATCCTCAGCTTCGGCAAGACGGGATACAAAATTCTAATTGTAAACGTATGTTGACTTCACTTCCGAGAGTACTGAAAGGCAGTAGTTCATTCCAAGCATATATTAAGCTAGATATTAAACAGTAATGTAAGAAATATCCGTAGTAGTCGGTATGCGGAAAAAGTATCCGGATGCAGATCTGGATGGAAGAAGGGGCGGCAAAGACAAAATGGCTTATACTTAAGAAAATTATACATTGCATTTCCAGGAAGTTACGGGTCAACGCTGAATATGATTTAATTTCAGACAATACATCGAGGTACCTTTACTAAAATATGCTTAACTTGATTACGCTACATTAGTTTAAGGTTTTTTTGTACTATTTTCTACTGAGCATTAAAGTTCAATTAGCGCCAATTACGCTAATAGCAAATGTTACATTGGACAATCTGGCTGAGTATTTAATAAGTAGCAAGACATGAAAACAAAAATTTTCACTTTTATTTCAAGTCCTTCGCCGTATCTGGAAACACTTAGTTTTACAGATTACATTCGATATATATATATATATTAGGTGCATCCGGTAATCTATTTTGTAATACTATTATTTATTAGCTACCACCTAAGCATAAATTGAAAATAACTCATAGTGTTGGCTTAACATCGCATTTTTTGCGTTATATTTAGAGTATTAGAGAGTGACTAAAGATTTTGGTAATTTATTAAAACAGTAGAAGTAGAACTTACTTTTTGCTGTTAAAATTGTTTAATTAAAAAAGGAAAGAACTCAAAACGCAACACTTTTCAGTTACAAGTTACAAGCTTAAATGGGGTTTAAGAAGACTAGAATCGAGACGAAATTTGATTTAGGAACTGAGGGGCTCTTAATTAACCGGCTCATTCCGGAGAATTATGAAACAATTTCCCGACACATTTCCGCTGCAACTGTATCCAATTCGGATCGGCTTTGACGCCCTCGAGTTACTGTCTTCATTGATTTCTCGGCTTAAGCTCACTAAATTGCTTTTCCGCCCTTTTCGCTACCCACTTCTCAAACACCCGACTACAGAATGTTCCTCGAACATCATCGTAGCGCAACTCGTCGCTGTTGTCCGCATCTACGTCCACACACCGCAAGTCAAAAATATACTGTAATTGACTTCTATATTCACATAAATACTCTGTCAAGGTATAATTTACGATAAGGTCAAGGTAATAGCTTCAAGATGTAATACAAGACTGTACGTATGTGATGGAAAATTTTTGTAAATATTTAATATTATTTCTTAAGCTTTATTTAATATTCTTCTAAATTTATTTTTGTATCACTTCAAATATTATTTCAATCTTTTTCAATTTCTTATCTTGTGCATACCTTGGTTTTCTTTCAATCTAAACTTTATTGTTCTCTCAATCTAGAAATCTAACTTCAACCGTATCTGACTGCATTCTCATATTAATATCTGGTTTTACCCTTGATTACTTTCTTTTGAATCTGTGTCTTCACCTTCACTCTCGTTTTCTTTCTAGAACATTCTATCAAATTTACAAAACAACCCTGTCCTATAAATACTTCGAAAAATTCCTATCTATGGACCGAGCGGCATGACCATTGCTTAGCATTCGAGAGGACTCCGGTTCGATTCCGGGTCAGTCTGCTTTGGTCCAAGTTTTTCTGTGGTTTCCTTGGATTACTTAGGCAAATGCTGGGGCAGTAATATTCCACAGATAATCTTTCATTCTCTTCTGTCTTTATTTCGTCGGTCTCATCTTTCTCACCCGAACTACCACCCACCTATTCCCACTATTCCTGAAAGGAGGCTGAAGAGGGTCTTCCGCCCTACCTTCCGGCGTAATCCGGAAGGACTGCTCGCCTACCAGAATTACTGGCTGGTAGGAATGAAACACCCAAAAGTTTAAAAAAGTTTTTCCTATCTATGGACAGTCTACAGCCTCTTCTACCGATCGTTACACCTGTAAGTTATTTCTGCTATTGTGTACAATGTTTTAATTTCATTGTTTTTCTTATTATGATTGTTATATTATCTTGTTCTTTTTGTCGCTTTATTCTCATAAGTACATTTCATTCTTCTTGTGTCTTTTTGCTATTTGTGTTTCCATTTTTTATACGTATTTTTTATTTGTTTGTATTTCGTGTTTCAGTTCATTTTTGTATATAAACTGTTATTTGTTTTTGTTAGTGTTTTCTTAGTTAGTATTTTTATTAATATTAACATTAAAAGGCGCTAAACGTATATTGAATCATTTTATAATTTCTTTTTGTTCTTTTTAAATGAAATAGTACAACTGGTGAAATTCTGTTACAACTGACGCTGTATTCAAACAAACTGATCAAATCTCAATAAAAAGGAAATAACTTCAAAATATATTTTCCACATGGATTATGCCTAAAGGCTTTAATTTACTTATTATTAGTCTAAAATTTTCAGAAAATATTAACAGAAATAGAATTTGTTTGTAAGTATACAAAACCATCGTAATATTGACGTCGAAACCTATTGCCCACAGAATCACTTCAATTGGCCGAATTAATAATTTGAAATCTAGCCCAAAATACAAAAAAAGAACTTTAATTTAGTATGTTCACTATATATAGTGTCTGTTTAAAGCCTTTTCTCACTATCATTGGGTAATATAGGTTAGAAATGAGGAGGTATTAGAAAGAGTAGGAGAACAGAGAAAGTCAGTAAGGTTGGTCGGACAACTTCTCAGGTATGAAGAGCTAATTAGGGACATATTGGAAACATAAACGGGAGTTAAAAGAAGTAAAGATGGAGCTAGATTAGATTATCATTACTATTTGTTTCCGTTAAAGCAGGTACAGACACAGCAGATCTGATCTTCCGAAAAAGTGTCAAAACTTGAAAGTATATAATTTAATTCGAAACTAAATTGGTAGAAATTCAACAAAGAACAACTTTACCAGGAATTTACGAATATCGCCTGTTGTTTGTAATTATTAAAATAGTGAACTGTACAAAGTATAATCAATTCGTAAAAAACCAAATAATGCGTTTTAATGATGTAATAACTTAATTACAATTCTAGTCAAAAACAATTTGAGAATTTAAAATAGGGCATTTCAAATTGATGTTACAGTATGCCATACAATATTTGCAGCCGATTCATTTCAATGAAGTCATACATAATTTGTGTATGTTTCTGAAAAGCATCATTATCATAAGGTCGTCAGATTTAAGACTGGACCTCCACTCTTTCCTATCCTGAGCTAGCTATTTACGAACAGTAATCTAATCTGGGTCTACCTCTACCCCTTCTAACTCCCGTTTCCGCCTCTGATAATATCTCTGACTAGACCTTCATGCCTGAGAAGGTGTCCTACCAACCTATCTCGCCTATTTCCTATTGACTTCCATGGAGTCCTTTGTTCTCCTATTCTTTCTAATACCTGTTCATTTCTAACCTTTCTTTTTCCGCAGCGCCTACTGTTTTTTTGAATTTCTAAATTAACCGTTCGTGAGAATAGAAATGACTCGTCCCTGCACTATCATCTGCTTTATATTCCTACTACTCCTTCCGTCTTGACTTATCTGACTTCCTAGATACCTAAAATCAGCCACTTCTTCTAATTTTTCGTCACTTACGGTTTTATTCGCTCTTTCTCTACTTTTTATTTCCTTGCACACCAGCATTTTAATTTTACTTTTATTTATTTTCATACAGTACTGTTTTGTCAATACCGCTGAAAAGCATAAGTTTAATTATTTATACATACCAATGTATATGTACCTACATTGCTACAGTCGCCTTATCTTCATCTTATTTAAAGATTAATCCATAAGAATTTCGAAACATCATCGACATTCAAATAAAAACCACATACGTCTATCTACAAATGCCACCCCGTGATGTTCAAGACGACTTTCGTCAGCGAAACACCTGTATATAATCTTCCATCCGATCTTTGACACATGTCACGGTATCTTTAGGCCATTAGTGGGTCATTGTATTTCGAAGTTTGCTCCATTTTAAATCTCAATAACAAAAGGTGTACCATTTAGTGCTGCATACCACGAACGTATCTGTCATGTTCGTGATTGTTAATATAAAATGACTAATTGCCATTAATGTTACTGAGATAGCTGTTTATATAGCTCAAAAGAATGACAAATGGACTTCAACCTACAGCGATTCCCAAACTAAATAGGCAGGCAAATATAGGTACCTTGGTCAACTACTTGTGGCTTACTTAGCATTTATAAATTAAAACTAGTTACAGAAGTTATTTAAATAAATAAATAAATAAACATATGGGCATAAGTATAAGTGTGAAATAACCCTATTAATATTTATTAAATTGGGATTGTAACTTGTTATATATATCAGCAAAAAATAGTATTCAATACACATTTCTTATGAATATGATATGCAGTACATTTTTAACATTTCAAAATATTTGCTAGACAAATAAAAATGTCGCCTGATTTTTCCAAGGATATATTAATTAATAATTTTCTCTTAATTACATATTTTCATGGTTTTCCAATTTGATCGACATCCTAACCTAACTAATATTATAAATCTAAATGTGAGTTTGTTTGTTTATTACTATTTTATACCTTAACTACTCAACCGTCATCATCATAAGTCGTCGGTCCTAAGACTGATGGTTGGACACGCACCTCCACTGTTTCCTATCCTGTGCTAATCTTCGCATTTCCCTAAAACTAGAACAACTCACATCTTTAACTATCTATTTGCGAACGGTAATCTAATCTAGGTCTACCTCTCCCCATCCTAACTTCCGTTTCCGTCTCTAATATGTCTCTGACTAGATCTTCATGTCTGCGAAGGTGTCCTAACTCGCCTATTTTTTATTGACTTCCATAGAGTCCTTTGTTCTTCAATTCCTTCCAATACCTCTTCATTTCCAACTATCTCTATCCATGGTATCCTTATCATTCGATTGTAACACCACATTTTGAACGATTTTAACCTTTTCCGCCGCGTCCACTGTCTATGTTTCGAGACCGATCATCATGAAATTTTGTATTTTTGTCAAGGGTACAGAAAAGGACCTAAGGTAACTTTTATCCAGAAAAAAAAACATTCTACGTATATGTTTAACCCAGAAAATCCTGATGATCCTAGCCAGGACTTAGAAGAAATTTAGTAAATTATTGTATTTTCGATGATCCTACACGTACTTAGCACATCAATACAAGCGAAGTAACAGGTAATAGTAGAATAGGTACGTTTCGAGGGAAGAAACAGGGTTTTTTCAGACTGCATGTGAATTACCACCCGAGCCGAAGACGAGGTTGACAAACATGCAGTTTGAGATAGTCCTGTTTCTTCCCGAGGTATATGTACGGAAAGCTAGTCGTTAAATTGATAGTTGGCGAAATAAGAGTAAGTGATTTAGAGGTTAGGAAATCGTTGTCACTGACAGACTGATTTCTACGAATGCCCATAAACTTCAATGCATGTGCTCAATTACTAATTTCATTTCCTTATTAATTTTATGTAGTTTTGCTGTTTTTGTTAATCAGTGTATTTGATCATCAGGTACGGGTTTAAGCTTAGGTCCGTTGGGTCCTAATAATGGATAACAGGAAACTCACTAAAGATGTCATCTTCTATGTATGGTAAAACCTTTGAATAGGGGAACACTAGCCAAAAATTAATCCGCTCCAAAATTTAGACCATCACAAAGCAAAGAGAGCGTGAAATTGACATAAATTAATATAGCAATATCAGCTTCTAACAAGGAGGAGATAGAGATAGCTCTAAATAAAATGGAAGCGGTCCTGACAAAACAATACTGTATGAAAATAAATAAAACAAAAATACAGGTATGCAAGGGAAGAAAAAGTAGGGAAAGAGCGAATATAAAGATAGGAGACGAAGTGGCTGATTTTAGGTATCTAGGAAGTCAGGACGGAAGGAGTAATAAAGGAAAGTAAGCGGAGGATAGCGCAGGGTTGAGTCGTCTGCAATAAAAAGAAGTTACTTTTATGTTCGCGAACGGTTAATTTAGGAATTCAAAAAAGGTTGTTAAAGGTGTATGTTTGAAGGGAGGCGCTGTACGCGTGCGAAACATGGACCGTGGTCGCTGCGGAAAGGAAAAGGTTACAAGCATTTGAAATGTGGTGTTACAGGCGAATGATCAGGATAGAGAAGGTTAGAAATGTAAAGGTATTTGAGAAAATAGGAAAACAGGTGACTCTATGGAAGTTAATAAGAAATAGGAGAGATATAGTTTAGTAGACACCTTCTCAGGAATGAAGGTCAAGTCAGAGATATATAAGAGGCAGAAACGGGAGTTAGGAGGGGTAGAGGTAGACCTAGATTAGATTACCGTTCGCAAATAGTTAAGGACGTGGGATGTTCTAGTTTTAGGGAAATGCGAAGATAAGTTCAAGATAGGAAATAGTGGAGATGTGAAATATTAAAATCCAATAACACAAATGTATTATAATAATAANTCCTCGCTCAGGGGTCAAAATTAGAAGGAAATGCCTTTTCTACCATTTTTCTTCTTCTCATTTTCAAGTCAAAAAATACCTTACATCAAGCCTTTCTGTTTTTTCGATTTCACTTATTCGATAATGGTCAAACATAAAAATTGCTGTTAACTAATCCCCTACAAAATCTAGTTATTTTCTTGGCTTTACTACATTTAGCATCTTCAGGCAATAGCTTTCACTTTCTTTCTTATTGCAATTCAGTCTGATGCTGAACATAACAGGAAATTCACTGAAAATGTCATCTGTTATGCATGTTAAAACGTTTGGATAGGGGAACACCAGTCAAAAATTAATCCGCTCCAAAATGGTATACATCACAAAGCACATAGAACGTCAAATCGACATCAGTTAATATAGCAGTATCAGCATCTAACAAGGAGGAGATAGAGATAGCTCTAAATAAAATGGAAACTAAAATATTGGTATGCAAGGGAAGAAAAAATAGGGAAAGAGCGAATATAAAGATAGGAGGTGAAAAATTAGACGAAGTGACTGATTTTAGGTATCTAGGAAGTCAGTACGGAAGGAGTAATAGAGGAAAGTAAGAGAAGGTTAGCGCAGGGTTGAGTCGCCTGTAATAAAAAGGAGTTACTTTTATGTTCGCGAACGGTTAATTTTGAAATTCAAAATGTTTGGAGGGTGGCGCTGTACGCGTGCGAGACATGGACGGTGGTCGCTGCGGAAAAGGAAAGGTTAGAAGCGTTCGAAATGTGGTGTTACTGGCAAACGAAGGTATTTGAAAGAATAGAAAAACAGATGACTCTATGGAAGTTAATAAGAAATAGGAGAGATATAGTTTAGTAGGAAACCTTCTCAGGAATGAAGATTTAGTTAGAGATATATTGGAGGTAGAAACGGGGTAGAGGTAGACGTAGATTAGATTACCGTTCGCAAATATTTAAGGACGTGGGATGTTCTAGTTTTAGGAAAATGCGAAGATTAGTTCAAGATAGGAAATAGTGGAGATGTGAAATATTAAAATTCAATAACACAAATGTATTGTAATAATAAACAGATAAATAATTAAAAGCTACACAAGAAGACAGCACAGTGTACCTACAAATAAAGTAATAAATTATTACAGCAGTTAAAAACCACGTGGCGACATTAGGAACTTTGTTACAGTATAATAATGTAATAATATTTTGTTCACATTAGAACTAGGGGTAGAAATAACGAATTGGTTGGTTTTAAGTGCCACACCTCATGCGTTGACCTAAATTACTTAATGGTAACTACTTATATCATATATTCAATTAATCAAATTTGTAAGATTTTTGCTGATAACATAACATTGTCTCCAGGTGTACAGGATCCAACTTGTTAACAATATGATTTAAGATCAGTTGTGTCAGAAGAACGACAAAGTTGCAGCGCTCGGTTTGCGATTCATTTTTCTTCTTAACGAATGGCTTGAGCTTGCAGTACGATCTTCTACAATAAAGGTAGCAGCAGTACACATACACACACACACACACTTACACGACGCAACACAATACAACACACAAAATGTGAAAGTAACAATGAAGCCCGTGGGCTTGTAGGTGGAAATGAACGGTGCGAATGTAAATAAAAACGCCCTTGTTTGCATACTGTCGTGTCATAAAGGAAAGTTATGGAGTTGCAGAATGCACCATAAAATACAGCGAGAAATAGTGTCAGGTTTTGAGAAATGGCCGACTACGATATTTTTTTAATGACTACGTGCTCGTTGAATTAACTTGCCCACCGAATGCAAAATTTTGTACTGCGCAATTGAAACTTGGTTATGACAAAAAATGAAGACATTCCCATCAACAAAATAAATTGAGCAGATTAACACAACTAACAAACGAAATCACGCTTGCAAGCATGGAGAAGAAAACTTGACTAATTGAAAACAATTTTAAAAATTTTTGGTCCTTTTTGTAATCTAAATCTAAATCTAAATATATATATAAAATGCTAATGTGCCTACATAAAGACAGGGTTTTCACCATCAACTCCTATAAACTTCCTGTTGGGGTAGTAAATATCCCTTGGTCTCCTGCTGAAGTAAGGGAGTTTGGTCGCAGTGGGTGAAAGAAGGGGGGCTGTGGGTGGCGAAAATGTGAAAAAATATATATCTGTCCTTTTCTAACTTATGAGACCTTTTGGAAAGTTCTAAAAATTTCTGAAATGATCCAGAAANTAAATAGTTCTTATACAATTTTGAAAACGACACGAAAGAACACAAGTTGTGTTTTGTGTTTTTCAGAGATACAATTTCTACAAAGATCCTACCACTACAGTTCCAGGATTCTCACAACACACAAAGACCAAATAGGCACATCTAATAAATGTCAAACCAACATCACTGGGGACAATTTTCCATGTGTGGGAAACGACAAGTTTTAGCTCAATGTCTTGTTTAATGCATAGATTTTAAAACAGATACTTTTTCAAGGTGTTTTTTTTGCTAAAGAATTTTTTTAAATGACATTTCATAGTTTCAATTTCGTTCTGAAAATCAAAAATTATTAATGGTGTTTCTGAGCTTATTAAGTATAACGTTATTGTAGGGAAAAAGTAATGCCCAAAAGAAAAAATGATTCCCTCAGCTGAATAATTCGATTATAATCGTAGTGGAATTGAAACTTAATTGTTTCATACTATAAAACTCGTTTAGGTGTTTCATTCCCACTATCTTATAATGCTGGTAGGGACTACACCGGAGTGTAGGGAGGAAGGCTCTCTTGAACCTCCTTTTAGGAATCGTGAGAAAGATGAGACTGGCAGAATGAAGACAAGAAAGAAGTGAATGACTATCTGTGATATATTGTTACTGTCCCAGCATTTAAAACACTTTTGTTGAATGAATCGCTTTACTTTCACNAATTTTGAAATTCAAAATGTTTGGAGGGTGGCGCTGTACGCGTGCGAGACATGGACGGTGGTCGCTGCGGAAAAGGAAAGGTTAGAAGCGTTCGAAATGTGGTGTTACTGGCAAACGAAGGTATTTGAAAGAATAGAAAAACAGATGACTCTATGGAAGTTAATAAGAAATAGGAGAGATATAGTTTAGTAGGAAACCTTCTCAGGAATGAAGATTTAGTTAGAGATATATTGGAGGTAGAAACGGGGTAGAGGTAGACGTAGATTAGATTACCGTTCGCAAATATTTAAGGACGTGGGATGTTCTAGTTTTAGGAAAATGCGAAGATTAGTTCAAGATAGGAAATAGTGGAGATGTGAAATATTAAAATTCAATAACACAAATGTATTGTAATAATAAACAGATAAATAATTAAAAACTACGAATTTTGTGGAAATTAATAAAGATTTCCAGTACATATATAAATAATTCATGTACAATTTTGAAAATGACACGAAAGAACACAAAACCATGTGTTTTGTGTTTTTCAGGGATACAATTTCTACAAAGATCTTACCACTACAGTTCCAAGATTCTTAATACACACAAATAGGAAATAGGCACGTCTAATAAATGTCAAAGCAACATCACTGGGGACAATTCTCTATGTGAGAAACGACAAGTTTTAGCCCAATGTCTTGTTTAATGCATAGATTTTAAAACCGATACCCGGAATCTAATCAGGTCAAAAAATACCTTACATCAAGCCTTTCTGTTTTTTCGATTTCACTTATTCGNGTTGGTTTTAAGTGCCACACCTCATGCGTTGACCTAAATTACTTAATGGTAACTACTTATATCATATATTCAATTAATCAAATTTGTAAGATTTTTGCTGATAACATAACATTCTCTCCAGGTGTACAGGATCTAACTTGTTAACAATATGATTTAAGGTCAGTTGTGTCAGAAGAACGACAAAGTTGCAGCGCTCGGTTTGCGATTCATTTTTCTTCTTAACGAATGGCTTGAGCTTGTAGTACGATCTTCTACAATAAAGGTAGCAGCAGTACACATACACACACACGCTTACACGACGCAACACAATACAACACACAAAATGTGAAAGTAACAATGAAGCCCGTGGGCTTGTAGGTGGAAATGAACGGTGCGAATGTAAATAAAAACGCCCTTGTTTGCATACTGTCGTGTCATAAAGGAAAGTTATGGAGTTGCAGAATGCACCATAAAATACAGCGAGAAATAGTGTCAGGTTTTGAGAAATGGCCGANCTCCCCTAAAAAAATACAGCAGATTAGAAAAGATGTCATCGCAAAATTTCCAAATTCAAATCTCAAACGTAAAGAAGAGGTAATTAATCATACAAAGACTAGGAATAGACTACTGATGTACATTTAGTTAAAAATGAACTTCTTCCGATATGTGTAAAATGTAATGCGAACACTTTTCTATTAGTGGAACATTATAAACGACTGCTCCGGATTGAGTACATAAAGAAGGAAACATATAGTCCTGCTATATCGTTTGGTGAGAGACTAAATAACCCAAAACTACTAGAATTCTTCCACACTTTACATTGTATGACAGAATTTAAATGATTAAATCATGTTATAATATACCTATAGTCGCTCATGACCTAGCAGTTAATGCGACTTAAAACTATTCATTATCATAAGGTCGTCAGTTCTAAGACTGGTTGGACACGTACCTCCATTCTTTCCTATCCCGAGCTAATCTTCACATTTCCCTAAAACTGGAACAACCCGCATCCCTAACTATTTGCGAACAGTAATCTAATCTAGGCCTAGCTGTACCCCTCTTAACTCCCGTTTCTGCCTCTAATATGTCTCTGACTGGACCTTCATACCTGAGAAGGTGTCCTACCAATAAATCTCGCCTATTTCTTATTGACTTCCATAGAATCCTCTGTTCTACTATTTTTTCTAATACTTCTTCAATTCTAACCTTCTCTATCTACGGTATACTCAATATTCGTCTGAAACACCACATTTATAACCTCTAACCTCTTCTTTTCCGCCGTGCCCACTGTCCATGTTTCGCATCAGTACAGAGCCGCGCTTCAACCATACACCTTTAACTTTTTCGAATTTCTAAATTAACCGTTCGAGAGCATAGAAGTGACTTCTTTTTATTGAAGGCCCTGCGCTATCCTCTGTTTTATATTCTTACTACTCCTGACTTATCTGACTTCCTAGATACCTATAATCAGCCACTTCTTCTAATTCTTTGTCTCCTATCTTTACATTCGCTCTTTCCCTACTTTTTCTTCCCTTGCATACTAGAAGAAGTAACTTCTTTGCTTGGAACGCACCCTATATTAATGCGATTTCTCTAATGCGTATGCATTGTTATTTTGCCATTCTGGTATTTCGAGTTAATTACATTATATGTATTCAGTTACTAGTTAAACAAACCTGCAGTAACATGTCAATACAGGGTTTAATTAGATCATAATTGATTGTACAGTTTGCAAAGCAATTTACTAGTAGAACTTCCTCCAGCATAGACCAAACCCATCTAATTTTCCTGTCTGATATTTAACGTTGCTGTTTAAGTTGTCAGTTATTTCATTGCTAACCTACGTTTGATAGGTACGAATAAATTAGCTGGACTTAATTCAATAATTCCATTCGGAGTGAACTTTAACCTTTCTTTCGTCACTGAATTTAGTGAAAAATTTATTTTCTAAGTAGAGACTAAATAGAAGACAGACAAAAACGCGTGTTTTTTTTTCTAATTTTTACTACTTACATGTAGTCAGGTACCCACCTAGAGGTATTTGTGAAGTTTTTTTTTAGAAAACCTATAATAATCAATATGAAATGTTCGCTTTCTTTAGGAGCGCTTTTTTGCGTCCTCAGCTTTTCGTCGACATACGTACAAAAAAGTAAAATCATCGAGAAAAAAAACCAGAGAATTAAAGACGAGTGGTGTGTTTGTTTTATCAAATGACAACCTTTTATTGCCTCAGACAGCTAAAGAAGAAAAAGTCTGAGTGCTTCTG
>NW_020439008.1:520864-522487 GCF_000699045.2 Agrilus planipennis | reverse complement strand
TATATACATTCTATATTGTAATTCCTACAATATGAGTAAAGAGATAACTACCTTCGTTGATGTAAGCGTATCACGTAAAATGCACTGGATATATTTTGATCAATATTTTCAATTCTAATCCTTAGATGCTTGGACTTTTACACCAATAAAAATTATTACGATATTCTTACTTAACATGAAATTATGAAAATTTTCATTCAACACCTGCAAATGCTTGTTATCTTGCCACTAAAAAGTGTAAACAACGGGGTGGAGAAAGAGCTGCTGTTTTTAGCATGCGGAATACTCTCGTACCACCAATTTGATATTTTTTAATATATATTGTAGTAGCTTTTCCCCGCAGCTTCGCTCGCAGAAATTAATATTGTTTCTCCATAAAGCCTTTTAACTCTCAATTCACCCTTTTACAACGTTTTAATTTAATGTAATGTCGCCATTTTAGATTTTAAATACAAACGTAGCAACAACATTTCATCCTTAAGGGTTGATTTTTAAAAATTACCAAAATACGTATTTGCTTAATTTCAACAATGAGCAGCCTTTCAGTAAATCCGAGTACAAATCAAATATACCCCATTGAAACGTTGCAACCTCTTTTCATTTGATTAATAATAATATCAAACAGCATATATACCAAGTTGCAAGTAAATTCAACCACAAACAAAGTGTGTCCCAATAAATATTGCAATACCTTTTTACCCCCCCCCTCCTTTGGAGGTTGAATTTTTTAAAATGTCGAGATAGGTTTTTCAGAAATTAAATGAGAGACCATTAAGACCAAGTTTCAAGTAAATCTGACCGTGTATAATAAACGTTTCATTTAAACATTGCAACTCCTCATCACCACTCATCCCCCCCCCCAAAAAGAGATTGAAATTTTTCAAGTAAATCGGACCAAAAACAAACATGTAATCTTTGCAAACCCCTTTCAGCTTCCTAAAGAGATAGAATTTTGTAAAATGTTGAAATAGGTATGTATGTCACTAATTTTATCAGAGATTGAATTTTTGTTAATTTTTTAAGCAGTTTCAAGTAAATCGGACCAAAAACAAACATGCAATTTTTGCAAACCCCTTTCAGCTTCCTAAAGAGATAGAATTTTGTAAAATGTTGAAATAGGTATTTATGTCACTAATTTTATATGAAAAGCCATTAAAGTTTCAGGTAAATCTGATTTTAAATAAAACACCATACTTAACCATAGACAACATTACGTTTAACTGTCAGTTGCCTTTTGTCATTCCATGTCAGTTGCGTTTTCTTATAACACGATTTTTTTTCCACGGGAACGGGATAGTATCCTATGTCCTCCTCCTGGTTATAAGCTACCTCCCCACCAATTTTCAGCCAAATCGGTTCAGCCGTTCTTGAGTTATAAATAGTGTAACTAAGACGACTTCGTTTTGCTGTCAGTTGCGTTTTGTCATTCCATGTCAGTTGCGTTTACATATACCACGTTTTTCCCGTGGAACGTGATAAAAGGTATCCTAGGTCCGTCTCCTGTTTCTAAGCTACCTTCCTAACAATTTTTAGCCAAATCGGTTCGGCCGTTTTTGAGTTATAAATAGTGTAACAATGACGACTTTCTTTTATATATATATTAGATCTAATATAATATATTTC
>NW_020439008.1:506981-520147 GCF_000699045.2 Agrilus planipennis | reverse complement strand
ATAGATCTCTTACTTTACATAGTAAAGTAATTTTAATAATATTAATTTAGTAACATAAATTTATTCATAGTAAAATGTACTCGCGGGCCGTAAAAATAATTTGGCAGGCCGCATACGGCCCGCGGGCCGCCAGTTGGACAGCCCTACTCTAGACCATGCCGCTCGTTTCTATACTAATCAATTTTGTGTTTATTTTTTATGTTTGGTCCATTTTTTAACTAAATTCCTTCAATAAATGCCAGACAAATAAATGGTCGAAGAAATTAAATGTTAATACCTATCTGTTTTCTCAAAATCTGAAAATTTTTGGAGTACTTGCTAATAACGACTTGGAACAACAACATTTATACATTAACTTAATAACGTTATGATGATGTGTAACGACTTTTGTTATGTATCAAAGACACCTCATCACTGCTTCGATTGGCATGCGTAGGTGCAGTGTCAAAACAACCAAAGGCATGTTATGATTTTAACAATCCTTTTTGCGCCTCCATAACAAAATGTTCGAACGATTCCATTAACGCAGTCAGGTGCTACTTACAAGATGCCGTTGCACTTTTCTTTTTTGTAGCCGATATTGTTACATATTATGTAGAAACAGGCGTAGGATAAAACTGACTAATAAATCAGATTTGTATTGTTGTTCGCGAGATATTACATCTGCGGAGAAAATAACAGAACACCTACCTACAAGCTAAAGCCCATTCGAAAAGTAGGCTTGAAAAATCGAACAGCCATTGTTTCTAATTAAATGTTTAAAAATAAAGCAAACTACGTTGAAAAGTAATTTCGGTTTTGTTTGTGTTCATACGCCTCGGTTAATTAAAAAAATTTAAACTTATGTAAAAACGAAAGTGAAACAGGAAATGCTGGCATTCCGGTCAAGGAAAAGTGAGAACGAAAAAAAAACAAAAGAATTCACTTTTAGCAAGTAGGCGTACATGAAAACATTTTGTTTGAATAATTAAAAATAGTTAAGGTAATCAAAAAACAATTTGTTTCATTTTAAAGATAAACGCGTTTTTGTTTACGCTAACGTTGACTATCTATAATTAAAAGTGTTGTAAATAACAACCTGTCAGTTGTAAGCATATACATACTTGTAAGGATATTTTGAATATGGTTATATATGAACCTATGTATTGTGTGTACTTTAATCTTTTGTACGATTTACTACACGAACGTTAATTTACCTAAAACACAATATGTCGCTTCAGTTTTCAGATATATACGGGGTCGTAATTGGCTGTATTTCCGCTTGGGTCAAGGGTGAGCCACACCGTCCTATTTTAAGGTCCGTATAACCTAAGAGTTTTGTAAAAAGGACTATACAAAACCACAAGTTTGTGATCTCACATAGTTCTGTAAAGAACAGGGGCGGACTGGCCATAAGAGATTTTGGGAGAGTTCTTCCTGTCGCCCCCCCCCCCCCGACACAGGGTACCTGATGTCTAAACATGAACTTTTTAATCCAATAACCCCGGAAATGATAATCTTCAACACATGGGAGAGAGAGCAAACAAGGTGGGTTCATAAAGCTGGAACTCCTACGTATTGTCCCTAAAAAGTACATCAAAACCAGGAAAACATTACGTTTTATCTCATTTACATGGGCCTCGATCTTATATTTTTTGCGTAAGTCTTCATGAGTTTTTTAACGCCTTTACCTGGTAAAAGTTGAATTCATTTCCATAAGTTAATTGTATTTATTAAAAGAAATCAACTCTTAATAAAGGATTTAGAAAATAATTTATTGGATTATTTGTACTATAATTCTTGTATACAAGTCCATACATTATTTCATTTCCACTTCATCTTAAACATTGTATACAATACGAAAAAAAAATAAGTAAGATTACAGACAGAAGCAGAGATTTCGATATGATACCAACAAAAGGTCGTTGTGTTTAGTTAATACGTAAACAAAAAATTAGCGTTGAGCTTTTTTTTGTTAGACTTTAAAGGCCCTTTGACTCCTGGAATCCCCGGGCTCTTTCATAGTCCCGGTCCGCCCCTGATAAAGAATGTCTCACAATAAACCAATACTAAAGAAATAAAATAATTGAAATAAATCGCCATGTGTACTAATACATCAGCCAAAGAGGATGGGACGGTAAAAACAGTTTACTTCTAGCTATTTACAAAAGATTTCAGCCATTTTAAAATGACGTAGATAAGACATTTGTAGGATTCCTTATGTCATAAACACACACAACCATTTTCGAATTTCTAACTTAACCATTCGCAAGCACAGAAGTGATGATATATAAATAAAAATATATTAGGTACAATATAAATAAAAAACATATTTTATATTGTTTTTCAATAAAGATGTGGAATAAGATTCAGTTGACGTGTGTGGCAATCATTTTTTACGTAATATTAAAATACCATATCCCATAGATCAACTTCATTTGCTGGCAAAAAAAATGTAACGAGTATTTATAATAAAATAATGCATTTCGTAAGCGTTGCAGCACATGTTCTCTCGGTCAAAGCGAACGAGCGTCGATTGTCTGGCCGGATTAAGTTACACTTGCCTGGTATCGACCTATGGTTCGTTAGTTTTCGAATATCAACACATATTGAGAAGGATCAGAAGGGTTTCAGCATACCCGCTGAGTAACTTATTCAAAATGTCATTCATTTCGGCGTTTCTGTCTTCAGACAATGCCCAGGAATCCAGTCAGATACGACGGGCGATTTACTCTTATTAAATATTAGCCTTGGGATTCCTCGATGGCTGTTTTTTCGCTTTACAAACGTAAAACGTTAATGACTCCTGACATCTCAAGTTATTTTTGTGAAACAAATAATTACAGAATGTACAAAGGTATTGTAAGTATATGTAAATAACCACCGTAGTTTCGTCATGTCTAATATTTATGTCTATTTATTAAATTCTTGTAGTATCGCTGTTTCAATTCTACAAGAATTTTCCATGCATAAAGTAGATATTTCAGACAAAGATCTTATTTATCACAAAAAGCAATACCTACCTTTACTATAAAATTATTGATTATTGCATTTACGTCATCAAAAAAGCTGACGCAGCAGTGTAGCCATTTAAATTATGTAAACATATGTCAAGTAATTTTAAATGTTTCCAGCTTTAATATGATTATTACTAATAATTGCATACATTTGACTTGTCTACGTATCAGCTGTTTGCGAAGGTCACGAATAGGTATATGTGTTTCGTCGAAAATCGATAAGATAACGCGGTAACTGTACTTAATCCTTAACGGTTCGTTAACTGGGACACTTTTGTGCACACTTTTTACATCCCCTATGTTGTGGTACTATTACGAGTTGCACTTTACAGTGTATCCATATTTTATCCTTAAATATTCCGGAATACTTATGTAGATAGACATAATCTATGTTGAAATTGTTAAATTATTTTGAAATACAAAAATAAAGCTGTGGTCCATTGATACCAGTAAATTTTGTTAAGGGGTTAGGTACTAAGATAATAATCATAATCATATGTCCTAAGACTGGTTGGCCACCCACCTCCACTCTTTCCTATCCTGAGCTAATCTTCGCATTTCCCTAAAACTAGAACTAGAACTAGGTCTACCTCTACCCCTCTTAGCTACCGTTTCTGCTTCTAATATGTCTCTGACTAGACCTTCATGCCTGAGAAGGTGTCCTACTAACCTATCTCGCCTATTTCTTATTGACTTCCATAGTCCTCTGTTCTCCTTTTCTTTCTAATATCTGTTTATTTCTAATCTTCTCTATCCACGGTATCCCCATCATTCGCCTGTAATGCCACATTTCGAGCGCTTATAAATTTTTTTTTCCGCCGCGCCCACCTTTAACAACCTTTTTCGAATTTCTAACTTAACCATTCGCAAGCACAGAAGTGATGATATATAAATAAAAATATATTAGGTACAATATAAATAAAAAACATATTTTATATTGTTTTTCAATAAAGATGTGGAATAAGATTCAGTTGACGTGTGTGGCAATCATTTTTTACGTAATATTAAAATACCATATCCCATAGATCTACTTCATTTGCTGGCAAAAAAAATGTAACGAGTATTTATAATAAAATAATGCATTTCGTAAGCGTTGCAGCACATGTTCTCTCGGTCAAAGCGAACGAGCGTCGATTGTCTGGCCGGATTAAGTTACACTTGCCTGGTATCGACCTATGGTTCGTTAGTTTTCGAATATCAACACATATTGAGAAGGATCAGAAGGGTTTCAGCATACCCGCTGAGTAACTTATTCAAAATGTCATTCATTTCGGCGTTTCTGTCTTCAGACAATGCCCAGGAATCCAGTCAGATACGACGGGCGATTTACTCTTATTAAATATTAGCCTTGGGATTCCTCGATGGCTGTTTTTTCGCTTTACAAACGTAAAACGTTAATGACTCCTGACATCTCAAGTTATTTTTGTGAAACAAATAATTACAGAATGTACAAAGGTATTGTAAGTATATGCAAATAACCACCGTAGTTTCGTCATGTCTAATATTTATGTCTATTTATTAAATTCTTGTAGTATCGCTGTTTCAATTCTACAAGAATTTTCCATGCATAAAGTAGATATTTCAGACAAAGATCTTATTTATCACAAAAAGCAATACCTACCTTTACTATAAAATTATTGATTATTGCATTTACGTCATCAAAAAAGCTGACGCAGCAGTGTAGCCATTTAAATTATGTAAACATATGTCAAGTAATTTTAAATGTTTCCAGCTTTAATATGATTATTACTAATAATTGCATACATTTGACTTGTCTACGTATCAGCTGTTTGCGAAGGTCACGAATAGGTATGTGTGTTTCGTCGAAAATCGATAAGGTAACGCGGTAACTGTACTTAATCCTTAACGGTTCGTTAACTGGGACACTTTTTGTGCACACTTTTTACATCCCCTACGTTGTGGTACTATGCCTCCAGATATTACATTTCAAATATTCAGACATAGTGTATACACTATATATGTGAAATGCATGTAAACTAAATTAATAAGACGGATTATATTTTTAATCAGTAGACATGGTTCACGATTTCGGTCTTATATGGTCTCATCAGCACGCCACAGGCACTCTTGATAAATCACCAAATTATTATTTTTAAGAGCTATACTAACTATAATCTAACTAAGCAGTAATTAAATTGAAAATATAAATACATACTCTACTTTGCTTACCGTGTTCCGCTTAGTTTAAATTCATGTATTTTTTCAACCAAAATAATCATTCTGTTAAAGCTTTTATGGCCCGTTCTCTATTTTTAGGTAAATTTTTTGNGCCTCTAATATGTCTCTGACTAGACCTTCATGCCTGAGAAGGTGTCCTACTAACCTATCTCGCCTATTTCTTATTGACTTCCATAGTCCTCTGTTCTCCTTTTCTTTCTAATATCTGTTTATTTCTAATCTTCTCTATCCACGGTATCCCCATCATTCGCCTGTAATGCCACATTTCGAGCGCTTATAAATTTTTTTTTCCGCCGCGCCCACCTTTAACAACCTTTTTCGAATTTCTAAATTAACCGTTCGTGAGCATAGAAGTGGTACGTTTGTATAATATTCCGATAAAATAAATTGTGTCGTTTTATTAAAAAAACTTCTAAGTAATTGATGACTGTTGTTATTATATCTAAAGAGTATCTGTAGTACACACGTGACCTACCTAAATTACTGCAGAGAAGGTTTTAATGTTGTCCTAACCAAATTTACAATATTTTCTTTAAATTATTTTAAACTACATTATCAGTGCAACGATTATTTTACAATCACTGTTGGAGTTCAGTGGTTACATAGCAATTTTTTCTTATTATAAGTATTTGTTGAAGGCCTTCTTAACTCAATGGATAGGACGTCAGGATAATTCAAACAATTCAATAATTCAAGACACAATTAATTTATAAAATAAGACAACAATATTTGTTTATGTCACTAATAAAAGGAGGACTTCCTCTTCACGCGCTTTCCACATCTGCCTTTGCACATATATCTATCTACCCGACTACAATTTATAGGTGGCATGCCTCATATAGCGTGTAGACCTCATTTGGCAAACGAGAGGTATGCCGATAAAGCGATTTCACCATAGATTCCTAAACCTGACAAATGTATAACCCTAACACAAAGAAGTTGACAATATCACCGACTGTCTTATGGGGTTTGATTAAACAAACTTGAAATATGTGTAAGAATTTTTCTTAGATAAAGTTGTGGTAATCTGCTACTATACCATTGCTGGTATAATGCCCTTTGTATGCCTTAAAGAGGTCCACACGAAGCAGTGTGACTAATCCTAATTATTACCCCCCCCCTCTCACAAATCTGATCGCGTACTTGGTCCCTATATAAGATACTATGCTAACTCAACTATAGCAGACTTCAGAGGTGGACCACCTACTTCCGTTTCCTCCCCAATACTCCCTTCCACCTACACTCTTAACCCATTTTCCGTCCCAACCTTATCCCCAATCCCCAGCCTTTCAATTTCTCCCCGGGGATGAGCAACCCACAGGGTTTATCTCCACCCCCTGCTCAAGGAGGGGTTTTAGTTGGTAAGAATCCGACACTACCTCCCTTCTCCCCTCCTCGAGTATAATCTAAACAAAAAAAAAACTCAACTATTGGGATCCGTCAAATGGGCATACACCATCTGGTAGCAAAATTTATAACTCGAATGAGGGAAAAATTTACATAATTGTCAAATTGTTTATTAAAATAATAAAACACGTTAAAAAAGTAAAAATTTAATATGTTCAGTGAAAAGCTGCAATAGCACTTCAGACATAGATCTTCACTCTTCACCTACATTAACTACTTTCCAATAAAAACTAACCGTTTTATATATGTAAAAAATATATTCGGAAAATTAGAGAAAAAAGTAAACTAATAGAAGCTTGGATGAAAGCAGTAGGTATCAAAGAAGTGAATTCCGGAATAAAAATTTGTTCACGTCATTTTAATGCACATGATTATATTTCAGCAAGTATTTACCATCAGCCATAACCTTAATATTTAAAACTAGAATCATACTAAAATTATAAAGTGAGAAATTATTTATTCCTGTGTAATTGATTTAACACAATTCTAATGATACGATATAAGTATTTTGAGGTTAAGAACCTACCTGCTGCAATACAACAAAGTTGCAATAATGTGTTTGCAACGTTCTCTTAAATCGGCTTTGCACGTGCAAGTCATTGATATGATATTGCTTAAATCACCCAGAATCACCTCACCAATTATATAACGTGAATCACTTTTTAAATCCGAAGTTTGTAAAAAGTAGGCAGTAAACTTGACGGAATTTGAAGGCTAGCTTCCGGATTTGTTATTTCCGAATTTTATAATGTGATTGGCATTAAAAACACGCTCACCTTCAACGAAATTTCCTTTCCGAGGCTTTGTGTCAGCCCAATCACATATTGTGTCAATACTTACCATTTTATCGTAATTTAAAAATTTGGAAATTGCTCGGTACACTATAGGAACTACGATAAATTTTCCCTAATCGGCGCCATGTTTTTAGGCTCCTCCCATTTGACGGATCCCAATAGCGCTCGGCATTGTGGCATACAAATATATTTTTGGTCTAATGTAATAGCAAAAGTACCTATTGACGGCCAATGTTTCGTTCCTTCAACCACAACGTTTGGAGTACAGTATAATATAAACGCAATCTATCAATAAATAAACAGTAGAGTACGTATATTGTTGGGAGTAAAAATTATAAACTAAGCATTTGAAGTGAAATCACGCTACATTGTTGCGTTGTTACCAGTTAACGTTATCAACAGATATTCATTTCGATCTTCTAGTGTTCTCTAAACGTTGGTGTTTTTACTATCTATTATTTATCAGCGTAGTATGAAAAAGTAGTGCATTTTGTGTAGCAGAACAAACCGCAGGTGTTTATAAATATAATAGCCCTTATTCATTATTAAAGTTGTCTCATGTTCAGTTGCGGCGGTTCTGTCGATGCGATGCTAGAATGTTTTAAATCAACGTAACGCGTCCGTGGAAATGTGCCTCCAGGTAACTCCGTGTGCATATTATGAGCATTGGCGAGCATTGTGCGCCGATGTTGTGCACGATCTCGAGCCTCGAAAACGGTCGTTAAGACCATGTTATTGTACGAAAACGCCCCTTTGCATCGCCTGCAGTAACTTATCATGGAAACTGCATATTTAGAGCATATTTATAGTGCAGGTCGTAACTTATTGTGACTTCGTTTACGTCGCATCGAGGTAGCTACTATAGTGTAATTCAGAGGAGCTTTAGTTACAGTTTATTTTTTAATGGAGTCTGTAAACAATTTGCAACTATTTTAACATAAGACCATACAGGTACCTATATTAAATTACAATAATCTTGTATCTTGTTGGGGAAAATTTCCCATAGTCTAGGAAAACTGTAGAGATAGATATACAGGGGCAAAATATTAGTATGCTTAGATTTGCAGATGATATAGCAGTATTACCATGTAGCAAGGAGTTAGAAATAGTTTTAAATAAAATGGATGCGGTATTGACAAAACAGTACTGTATGAAAATAAACAAAAGTAAAATAAAAATACTGGTATGCAAGGAATGAAAAAGTAAGGAGAGGGCAAATATAAACATAGGAGACGAAAAATTAGAAGAAGTAGTCGATTTTAGGTATCTAGAAAATCAGATAAGTCAGAACGGAAAGAGTAGTAGGGTTATAAAGCAGAGAATAGCGCAGGGTCGAATCGCTTTCAATAAAAAAAGTCACTTCTACGCTAGCGAACGGTTAATTTAGAAATTCGAAAAAGGTTGTTAAAGGTGTATGTTTGGANCTAGCAAGGAGTTAGAAATAGTTTTAAATAAAATGGATGCGGTATTGACAAAACAGTAGTATATCAAAATAAACAAAAGTAAAATAAAAATACTGGCATGCAAGGAAAGAAAAAGTAAGGAGAGGGCAAATATAAACATAGGAGACGAAAAATTAGAAAAAGTAGTCGATTTTAGGTATCTAGAAAGTCAGATAAGTCAGGACGGAAAGAGTAGTAGGATTATAAAGCAGAGGATAGCGCAGGGTCGAATCGCTTTCAATAAAAAAAAATTACTTCCATGCTAGCGAACGGTTAATTTAGAAATTCGAAAAAGGTTGTTAAAGGTGTATGTTTGGAGCACGGCGCTGTAAGGGTGCGAAACATGGACGGTGGGAGCAGCAGAAAAGAAGAGGTTAGAAGCGTTCAAAATGAGATGTTAAAGGCGAATGATGAGGATACCGTGGATAAAAAAGGTTAGAAATGAAGAGGTATTAGAAAGAATAGGAGAACAGAGGACTTTATGGAAGTCAATAAGTAATAGGCGAAATAGGTTAGTAGGACACCTTCTCAGGCATGAAGGTCTAGTTGGAGACATATTAGAGGTAGAAATGGAAGTTAAGCGGGAAAGAGGTAGACCTAGATTAGATTACTATTCGTAAATAATTAAGGATATGGGTTACTCTAGTTTTGGGGAAATGCGAAGTTTAGTTCAGCATAGAAAACAGTGGAGGTGCGTGTCCAACCAGTCTTAGGACTTACCACCTTATGATGACGATCTAGGGAAATAGGCCAGTACAAATATTTATTTATTTATCAACTCCTTCTTTACCTCCGTATCCTTTGAATCATAAGCACGCAATTACCCTAACTTTCAATTTACACATGAAAAATTTGGATGCTTTATCTAGCTTAAATACTGACATCCTTCCCATTTAAACAACACAGGGCGACGTAGATTTGGAAAGTGAAATCGGATGTATATCAACTCTGACGTATAGATACTTTGAGATACTGATTCCGAACCTTGTCTCAGAGTTGTTACAGCACGTCTGGATTTTGAAATATCAAATTCCAAGTAAATTACTGTTTGGTCCTTTTTTGAACATTATTTCTCCGGCACATTAAGATTGTGATATCACAATCTTAATGTGCCGGAGAAATAATGTTCAAAAAAGGACCAAACAGTAATTTACTTGGAATTTGATATTTCAAAATCCAGACGTGCTGTAACAACTCTGAGACAAGGTTCGGAATCAGTATCTCAAAGTATCTATACGTCAGAGTTGATATACATCCGATTTCACTTTCCAAATCTACGTCGCCCTGTGTTGTTTAAATGGGAAGGATGTCAGTATTTAAGCTAGATAAAGCATNTTTTCATTAATATTAAAGTTCATTTTACTAAAAATTTTTAATGGGGTAGCAATAATTTTTCTCCCATATATTATGTGCAAATGCGGAAAGGCGTTATAAGCCCCTTTCTTGTCCTAGGGGGGCAATCTCATGGGGCCCGCAAGAGGTAAGTAATGTGGCTGCCAACTTAGGAACCCTACCTTCACCCCTTTCAAAATTCTAGTCGGATAGTAGGTGTGAAAGTTTCAATTCTCAGATGAAAATTCATCTAAGAGCCATTTCGGTATTATTTTTTCCCTGTATATCATATAACGTCAAAGATTTAGTGCAAATTTATTACAGTGGTTTCAAAACTAATTCTGACTGCTTCTCTAAAAATTATTATTCGGTTGTCAAATAAAAACAGAAACTAAATTTATAATAACAGGTTGAGTCAGATATGCAGTTTTATAAATACCTAAAACTAGAATTTTTTTTCGAGAATTTACTCTTGACCTTTTATATGAATAACTATTAATAATTATATACATATTAGGTATGTATAATGTATATGCATACAATTCTGATCTAAAAACAACTCATCTGCAATTCACCTACTTATTATCACGTTATTATTTATGGATACTAAAAAGATCATTGACATAAAACTTTTCTCTTTAAAAAATATTCAGCATTAAATGTAATACAATGACAAAGACAAAATGTATCTACTTTTTATTAAACAAACAATGTGTATGTTTATTCATTTTAACAAATATTCGGAAAATATAAGTAATACACTATGAGTATTTATGCAGTAGAGTGTGCAAAGGAACAATGTGATAAAAAATTCAATCAAATTAGGGATCACATTTGATTAAATAAAACGCTTTTTTACCATTAAATAAGTTCGATATGTAATAACTAAATAAACAAGTATAGTAGGTACCTACATCGAGCATCTGTTAGTAACGGAAATATAATAGTTTTTCTTTTAATTACACATACGGGTTGCCGGAAATGCATCATTAATTCTCTCTACTTACAGATGCATGTGACTTGTTTCATTTTGTGTTCCACGGTTAAGCAATTTTTAATTTTCATATTAATTGAAAACTTGAAGCTATTGTAGTACTAAGTTCATATTGGACTTTAAATTTACTCAAATAACGTTCAATCTAGCTACAGTTTCGAGATTTTAACCTTTGTAATGGTAGTGAAAGTAAAATCCTCTAATAAATGGTAATGGATGATGGGTAAGTGACAACTGAATTTTCGACCGTTCACAGTAGTGGAACTTCTCTTGATTTTCGATTTACTTAGGTATGTTAACAAGAGAACGTGGGTTCCATCTCTATGAATTACAACCGAATTTCGATAACCCCGAGTTACGTAATGACGCAAAAAAAACTTCGACATGTACATATGTGTAGGTATGCATATTTCTAGTGAATGAACATTTGTTTGTATTTATTTCAGTTAAAATGAGTTATATGTTACAAAAACTCTTGTTTCATTGTCTTAAAGTTTGGTTATCTCAGTTCTCGACTAAACTTCAATGTTTCTTTTATTAAACCTCCAACAATGGGCAAGTTCTGTCCTCTTACCGATTTAAATTCTGTGTCTTGGAGCTAAAAGGGCCAATATCAATATTTTGCTGTTTTCAGTAAACTATAAAGCAGTAGATTCCTTATATGCTAAAGCATTATCCAATGTAAACTGATGCTGTTCTGATTCGGGTCTATATCGTCGTGTATTGGGTCCACATACAGCATCGGTGATGGACAGTGGCGGATCCAACAGGGGGGGGGGCAATGGGGCTGTAGCCCCCTCCGTTGGCCGGACTAATTATTTTCGTTTAATATTATGTACGTCAGGACAAAACAATGTGAATAACCCTCTCGCTCTTTGTCAAATCTCACTCGTTTTAGATGCCCGTAGGCTACTATCAAAACTTGCTATTAAAGTGGGAAGAAATTAAGTTGATTTCACATTAATGTTTGATAATTATTATAATGAAAATAATCTCATTTAACCGCTCCATTAATTTCATAGAAATTCTAATCATTCAAACTGCAACGTTTATTTTTAAAAGCGCAGTTGTATTTCTTCTAATCCAAGGAATTAAGAGTTAAACTTTAGGATGCAACGGATGTTGCGCGCGCATAGCTAACGAAAAATAGGCAGTGTAGCAACTACGTAGTTGGCTATTGCCGCTGTTTGGTGATTGAGGCTAGTTCACATCTCAGCCAGTAGAGGCAGCACTGCTCGGAAATATTTAAATAAGTAATCGATAACATTATTTAAATGAATACATAATTATTATTATGTACGAACACAGAATCACATCACTTTTCCTAAAGGATAATTGTAATCAAGTCCGAAATAGAAAGAAAATGAAGTAATGCATCTTACAAAAATTTCATTTATAGTAAGTTTACCAGGGTTTCTGTTTAATTCCGACAAACACAAACAAATTGAGCAAAACAGTATTTCTCAAACAAACCTTCATATAATTCATCTACCCAAACGGATACTTCCAAAACCATGTGATTCATTAATTTTTCGTACCAACTTTAAATTAAATTGACAGACTTATAATCGATTATTAAGCTTAAAATCAGGGTGGGGGGTAAAATCTTATCCGACAATTTGCGCTATAATGTTTTTGATAGTTTACTGTTCCCTGATTAGTATGAACGAAATTGACCAAACACAACTACAATAAATACAAATAACAAATAATAAATGTATATGGACAAGTTCTTGCAGGTTTATCTGTAAAACTGAGAACCGATGATTAACCGACTAGAATTTACACGGGGCATATGCCCCACTATGTCGTTGTTTCAATAAAATCTTTTACATTTGCAATAAACGAACAAGTGTACTTCCTGATATTGTTATTACAAGATAACTGAAACCAGACGTATCAGGTCGAACAACAGTAAAACGTTTGCAATTTAACGTATTATTGATTACAAAACAGCTAAATAATTCAATCGTACTTAAAAGCAAACAAATTTTACAAATAA
>NW_020439008.1:501196-503284 GCF_000699045.2 Agrilus planipennis | reverse complement strand
AAACTTCAGCGTTCTTCACCGTTTATAATGCTACGTTTGAGTACGCAAGCGAAGAATATATCGAAAACGATTACCTAGTTTCTTGTCTTATAACTTTTTTCAGCTATCTATAGTAGGAGTAGTGTCATCGAATAAGAGACGAAATTTGGAACTTGGAAAAAAGCGCACCACTAAGGCAGTTGGAAAACACCGATGCATTTTTCAAATCCGAACTTCAACTTGGCTTCAGAACTGCCCTAAAATATTAAAATCTAAAATCCATGCATGCCAAATTAGCAAAATTTAGATTTTGGAGTTAATATATAAAAATATCTTAAATTTCTGATGTGCTGGGCAATCACGAGGTCAGACTGAAATTTGGTAATAAAAGGTACTTCGGATTTTGCTAGTTCTTTTATTTCACGTAGATCCTTTCAGAAAAGCTTAAAGCTCAAAATTATTGAACGTGTTGTGACTTTTATAGTTGATGTAAAGGAAGCCAATGAAATAGAACTGGTATGCCAGATACTTCCGGTAGTTTTTAGACATGCATACCAAAATATTTATGTTAATTACATTAAAACACACAAAATTAAAAAAGTGTCTACGCGATAATTGTGAAATTTTACCCTCTTTCACACCTTTTAAGTAGGTATGCCATGTCCTTTCGGCTAATTGATAAGCCAATTGTTTTTTAAATTAATATTTCCTATCGAATACAGTACAATCTTTTAAAATTCGCGATAATGGCTAAAACAGTTTTTTCTTTTTTATTATAATTTCTTTAATATACTTTAGGCTAAGTAAATTAACGCGTACCAAGGCCATTTTGTTCGTGTAATTATCAATTATCAATTTTTTTAAAAATTTTACAATTCCGCGATAACTTTCAATGTCAGCGGCTCCTCGCCTATAAACCATGTTGGCTTAATAGTCTTAAATTCTCTAAATTACCTGCAAAGGTATTATCTATGATCAGTTGTTTCATTTTATCGCATAAGTATAGAACGTGATTAGGAAAATAGTACTTACGTTTCCTGATGAATTATTTATCGATTTCTAGTCAATATTCACGCCACNACCTTGTCTCAGAGTTGTTACAGCACGTCTGGATTTTGAAATATCAAATTCCAAGTAAATTACTGTTTGGTCCTTTTTTGAACATTATTTCTCCGGCACATTAAGATTGTGATATCACATAAAAATTCAAAGAGTGTTAATTTGGTGTTGTTTGCTTTTAAGGTCAGGATATCTCGAAACTTCAGCGTTCTCTACCGTTTCTGATGGTACGTTTGAGTACGCAAGCGAAGAATACACAGAAAATGATTACCTAGTCTCTTGTCTGATGCCTTTTTCAGCTATCCATAGCAGGAATAGTGTCCTCGAATAAGAGAAGAAACTTGAAAAAAAGCGCACCACTAATGCGGTTGTAAAACACACCGATGCATTTTTCAAAGCGAACATCAACTTGACTCCAGAACTGCCCTATAATATTAAAATCTAAATTCCATGCATGGCAAATTAGCAAAATTTAGATTTTGGGTTAAAATGAAAATATCTCAAATTTCTGATGTGCTGGGCAATTACAAGGTCAGATTGAAATTTGATAATAAAAGATACTTCAGATTTTGCTAGTCCCTTTATTTCACGTAGAAAAAAGCTTATAGCTTAAAATAATTGAACTTTCTGAGTTTTATAGTTGATGTAAAGGAAGTAAATGAAATAGAACTGGTATACCAGATAGGTACTTCCGGTAGTTTTTAGACATACATATTTTTGGTAATCACTGTAAAACACGTAAAATTAAAAAAACAATATACGCAATAATGGTGAAATTTTCGCACTTTCGCACCCTGTAAGTAGGTATGTATGTATGTATCCTTTCGGTAAGTCAAATTTTTTCTTATAAATTAATAAATTTCCTATCGAATACAGTACAATTTTTTTAAAATTCGCGCTAAAACATTTTTTTCTTTTTTATTATAAATAATTTTTTTAATACACTTTTGACTAAGAAAATTAACGCGCCATTTTGTTCGTATAGTTGTCGATTACAATTTTTTTTTAATTTTACAATTTCGCGATGACAGTACTTTGAATGTCACCGGC
>NW_020439008.1:494961-500418 GCF_000699045.2 Agrilus planipennis | reverse complement strand
CTCTTACCGATTTAAATTCTGTGTCTTGGAGCTAAAAGGGCCAATATCAATATTTTGCTGTTTTCAGTAAACTATAAAGCAGTAGATTCCTTATATGCTAAAGCATTATCCAATGTAAACTGATGCTGTTCTGATTCGGGTCTATATCGTCGTATATTGGGTCCACATACAGCATCGGTGATGGACAGTGGCGGATCCAACAGGGGGGGGGGCAATGGGGCTGTAGCCCCCTCCGTTGGCCGGACTAATTATTTTCGTTTAATATTATGTACGTCAGGACAAAACAATGTGAATAACCCTCTCGCTCTTTGTCAAATCTCACTCGTTTTAGATGCCCGTAGGCTACTATCAAAATTGCTATTAAAGTGGGAAGAAATTAAGTTGATTTCACATTAATGTTTGATAATTATTATAATGAAAATAATCTCATTTAACCGCTCCATTAATTTCATAGAAATTCTAATCATTCAAACTGCAACGTTTATTTTTAAAAGCGCAGTTGTATTTCTTCTAATCCAAGGAATTAAGAGTTAAACTTTAGGATGCAACGGATGTTGCGCGCGCATAGCTAACGAAAAATAGGCAGTGTAGCAACTACGTAGTTGGCTATTGCCGCTGTTTGGTGATTGAGGCTAGTTCACATCTCAGCCAGTAGAGGCAGCACTGCTCGGAAATATTTAAATAAGTAATCGATAACATTATTTAAATGAATACATAATTATTATTATGTACGAACACAGAATCACATCACCTTTCCCAATGGATAATTGTAATCAAGTCCGAAATAGAAAGAAAATGAACTAATGCATCTTACAAAAATTTCATTTATGGTAAATTTACCAGGGTTTCTGTTTAATTCTGACAAACACAAACAAATTGAGCAAAACAGTATTTCTCAAACAAACCTTCATATAATTCATCTACCCAAACGGATACTTCCAAAACCATGTGATTCATTAATTTTTCGTACCAACTTTAAATTAAATTGACAGACTTATAATCGATTATTAAGCTTAAAATCAGGGTGGGGGGTAAAATCTTATCCGACAATTTGCGCTATAATGTTTTTGATAGTTTACTGTTCCCTGATTAGTATGAACGAAATTGACCAAACACAACTACAATAAATACAAATAACAAATAATAAATGTATATGGACAAGTTCTTGCAGGTTTATCTGTAAAACTGAGAACCGATGATTAACCGACTAGAATTTACACGGGGCATATGCCCCACTATG
Source organism: Agrilus planipennis (assembly GCF_000699045.2). Taxonomy (NCBI): domain Eukaryota; kingdom Metazoa; phylum Arthropoda; class Insecta; order Coleoptera; family Buprestidae; genus Agrilus; species Agrilus planipennis. The sequence continues at coordinate 499,178 of NW_020439008.1, read as the reverse complement.
TCGTTGTTTCAATAAAATCTTTTACATTTGCAATAAACGAATAAGTGTACTTCCTGATATTGTTATTACAAGATAACTGAAACCAGACGTATCAGGTCGAACAACAGTAAAACGATTGCAATTTAACGTATTATTGATTACAAACCAGCTAAATAATTCAATCTTACTTAAAAGCAAACAAATTTTATAAATAAGTGATATATGTATATGTTTTATTTTTTTCATTAATAATAAAGTTCATTTTGCCTAAAATTTTTAATGGGGTAGCAATAATTCTTCTCCCATATATTATGTGCAAATGCGGCAAGGCGTTATAAGCCCTAGGGGGGGGGCAATCTCATGGGGCCTGCAAGAGGTAGGCAATGTAACTACCCACTTAGAAACTCTACCTGCATCCCTCTCAAAATTCTATTCAGATCTAAGAGCCATTTCGGTATTATTTTTTCGCTGTATATCATATAACGTCAAAAATTTAGTGCAAATTTATTACAGTGGTTTCAAAACTAATTCTAACTGCTTCTCTAAAAATTNCTTGTAATATTATTATACAACACAGTGGAAACGATGGTTTTGAAATTGTAAAAATTATTTGTAGTATTGGTGTCGTAAATCTTAAAAATTTTGTTACAAGACGTAGAATATCATCACGCAGTTACAATATAGCAACATTTGATGCTTTAATCGTTTTTTCTCTGATGCTAGTACTCGTTGAGTCCAACACACTCATTCTCTATATTTCCATTTAGCTAACACGTTAACATTTGAATTTGTTTTTTGCATTAGTCTTCGTACCCACTGATTTTATTGCTATTTTTTTTTTTAGTTTACCAGTTTTTTTACTTAGTCCATCTCTCCTAATACACAGCTTTAGCCTACAAATACCAGAATCGAAATTTTTATATATACAGACTCAACAAGTAAAAGTTAGACGTTTGTGACACGAATGTGGTTTATCTCGCAACGTATTACTACACCCACATATTCGCAAATTCAACATGTTAGCAATCTTCGATTCTACATCAAAACCTAATAACCTGTGAGGTTGTAGAGATAATTATGTTTGACATGAAATCCGATTCTTTATCTTTTCAGTAGTTTAAGAAATATCTAAGGAGTAGATAAAGAATGACAATGCGACGTAAACGTATCTATTTACCACCGATGAAAAATATATAAACTTAGGTAAGGTTAAACTGTTGTGGGTGGGACCACAACCGTATTTGATGCTTCTTTTTGGGAAATAATGACATCTTCATTTTTCTTTAAATTAAAAATTCTTACCTTCCAGTTTTGGTGATGATCATTTCGGTTCCCAGTTCATGGAATTTGTCCCAAAGATCTTTTGTTTCTAAGTGACAGTCAATGGTGGTGAGTTCTTCACAGTTACAAAGTATTTTAGTTTTTGAAATCGTCCTATCCGGCAGAAGATCGGGTGTAATTCGATCTGCGTCTACTTGATCCGAACTACATTCAGATATGGGGGGTGATTGTCGAAATTTCGCTTTCGAAGATGACATTTCGCCATCAGAACATTCTTCCACGTCAACTTCAATATCGTCATCGTCGAGACGTTCAACTGAAGCCGGAGAACTGAGACGGGAAGGAGGATCTGAAATAAATTACAAAAACTGCTACAAATATCTATTCTTTACAGTGCGAATCGATAAAGTGCTTTACTTTTATATTTTATAAAACTACCTATTTTAATTTAAGAAGGAATGGAAAACCTTGGATAGCATTTATGATGACATCCTAGAAGAAACGTGCCAATAAATTTTGTTTAAATAAAAGGGAATACATAACAATAAATATTCTTATTTCGTATAGTTAGGTAGGTGCTTATCAAATAAGTAATATTTGTTTTAATAAACCACTCCCTTATGGAAATGTTTCCTTGTCTTTCTTTTTCTTGTTACTCATTATCTATGAAGTTGTAATATTATTCATTTCGATTTAAATGAAGATACTTATTACAAGAAATTTTAATTGGAACTAAATATAAGTATTTACCATTTTTTAGAACATTTTTCGTATATATATTAAATCTATTTTCTGTTAATATTTTCTGAGAAAACAAGATGAAAAAATGATCGAACTATACAAAGTAATTCTGCAAAATTTTTCTTCCCTTTTAATACTTGTCACAATAGCTCTTTCGACACACTACCTATGTTTATATCTTAGTAAACATTTCATGTAGGTACAGTCTTTAGCATTTTTAAATTGTATCAATCATGCATTAATGTTTCTTTTGCTCTGATATGTAGGTTTGTCTCACAAGGCCTTAGATCATAAATATATTTAACATTTTAGCATTCATTCCTTTAAGATCTTAGTAAGCCCTATCAGACAAGCTATTTTGTCTATTCTATAATTGTTATCAATATTTAGTTTCTAACTATAGTAGGTATGAAGCAATGAAAAATCTTTGGCTAAGCCTTTATCTGTTTCAGCTTCACCATATGACTAAGCTACACTAGGAATGTGAATACCTATTTAAACCAAAAAAGTTAAAACCTCACAATTTGTTGATTTGATCGTTTAATTCGTACCAAATACCCCTTCAGGTTTGTTGAAATCTACATCATTTTCTATTGGGGCAGTTATGTGAATCATGTTAAAAAATGCTTTGTTCTATTAGCAAATTTCGTTCTACCTACTGTAATTCGTAATGATTTAGTTAAATGTTCAGTTCAAGTTGGTTTTTAGGATGTCAGTGTTTTTTGCTGAAGTGAATGCCTGTATATATACCATCATCCCTCTATCAAGCCATTTTCAACTGATAGGTATATTCTTTAATAATGCATTTTTAAATTTTTTATGTATTACTCTCTGGTCTTCTCAGTTTTCAATGGTTAACTTTGAGCAACTAAAGACGGGCTGATGTCAAACAACCTCATTCACATTTTTTGGGATACGTTATGGAAACCAATTAGGTAACTGTTATTAATTTTTTTATGAGCTATCAGTACTTCTTGTCCTGAAATGTAATCGAAGATTATTAATAACCCCGCTTCTGATTTAACTTATTGTGTTATCTGGAAAAGGGAATATGGCGGAAGTGTTAAGTAATTTGTGGATTATTCCACATGTATTAAGGATTACTGATTTTTGTAGACTGTTTATGCATTTTCCACTCGGCTAGGCTAGCATGTAATGTTTTAGGTATAACGCCCATTGATGAAATTATTATTGGAATAATTCTAACTGTGATCTGATTCCACATTTTCAGTGTTTGGTACCTATGAGTAGGTTGTTTTGATTTCTTGATGGTCATGTAATGTCAGGTCTGTTATCATTAATTGTTTTGTCTGTAATTATATTTCTACCCCAATAAAGCTTTATATGGTTTCCTAATACATTTTGCGTTTTGTTTTTTATTGTTATTATTACTTCTTGAGAATATATAACCGAAGTAGTAGATCCCGTCATGTTCGCAATAAGTCACAACGGTAAGGTGTCCATAAGAGTGTTAGATCCAATACTCATAGCTTACATTTTACGTAATAATATCCGAAGAACCGAAGAACTTTTGAAGAATTAACGAGAGATTAGCATCTGACGCCTTCCAAACCACGGACCACCAAGGGTTTCGTGCTTAGGCCGTTCCGGTATAACGCCAGTATCATGTTTCTGTGAGATGCTATTATACTGGAGATGTAAGAAGCTGATTCAGTTAGCTATTCAAATTACAACGGACATGCTTTCAATTCTTCACAATCAAAGATGTAGGTATACTGGAAGGGTAATTAAGAGACTTCTTGGCTGATTTTAGTATCTATAGATGCTATTAGGTACTTTTATTACCTTCAAATATTAGGATTTTCTTTGTAGAGTAAATATTATTACAGATAATTCCGTCAGTACCATGTTTCTTTGAGATGCTATTGTAGTAAATATGTAAGAATCTGAATCAGTTAGCTATTCAAATTACAACGGACATGCTTTCAATTCTTCACAATCGAAGAAGTAAGTATACTGGAGGGATAATTAAGAGACTTCTTGGATGATGTTAGATATTTTTATTACATTCAAATATTAGGATTTTCTTTGTAGAGTAAATATTATTACAGATAATTCCGCCAGTACCATGTTTCTGTGAGATGCTATTGTAGTAAATATGTAAGAATCTGAATCAGTTAGCTATTCAAATTACAACGGACATGCTTTCAATTCTTAACAATCAAAGTAGATATACTCTTGACTGGTAATTAAGA
>NW_020439008.1:489632-494556 GCF_000699045.2 Agrilus planipennis | reverse complement strand
AGGTAACACAAGAAAATTAAAATATTCAAATTTCGCGTAGGCTTAAGCCACTTGTTGGTTACCTAAATCAAAAAAGTTTTCAAAAGTTAATATTAGGTATCTATCATTGAACCTTTTGAAGTAGAAAAATTATATAGATATAGAGCGTAATTCCCACAAAATGATTCGAGAACTAGACCCCTTTACATAGGCATGTTATTTATGAGTTGAAATTCGCCAATTTTTGGTTGAATTAAATTCAACAAATATCAGTTACGTTTCTAGATTAACATGTATTAATGATATTGTTTATAATTTTGAACACAACACAAACACAATTGTAAGTATCTAACATTTCCTTTCCTAAGAACTATTTTAACTGACCTTGAAGTCTGACATCCGGTGGAGGTGTTTGTGGGGAGACGGAACGAGAAGACTGTTGTGGGGAGCTGCCCCCTTTGGCCATTATAGCCGCAATAGAAAAGTCCGTGGCACGAGTAGCCTTAGCCGTCGGCAGGAGCAGTCCTGCGGCCTCGTCATCGGGGACGGCACCTAGAAGCATTTTCGCTTTCACTGCACTAAAACTTGTCCGCGTCAAAACTACGTTCAAGAAGCACTTTTTGTCACTGCACCACAACCGTTTTTCTTTCTATAGTATGCAAAACATTATGAATGTCCAGTAGTTAAGGGGATCGCTTGTAGACTGACTGGCTCTCTGAGTAGTTCTGACCCTTCGCGCTCGTAGGCGGGACCGTAAAAAGGGGCGGAGCATTCGTGGGGCGGCAACACGGAGACGATGTGTGGTCCCACTATCAGTTGCGCTTGACTGAAGCCATCAATCAGGGAACAGGCGGTGGCGGTGGCGACATGCTCTGTAGACAGCCACTTGATAGCCGCCCCCCACGGCCACCCACCCTGACCACGAGCAATCAGCACGGACAGCCATTGCTCAGCATTATACATGCATTTCATTCAATTTTACATCAGTACCAAAAGCGCTCACCATATCTGCTTACACATACCTAACACTTACAGAATTTGTGACCAGCAAATAAATATAAAAAAGAAATTTTTGACCAGGAGGTGGTTCAAGTTTATTTTCCTTATTTATACTCAAATTTCCACTAGTTTAGATAGTTTCTAATTTGTATAATCTGTACAGTGTTCATACCATTGAAATATAGAATATAAAGTAAATGTAGAGCATAAGTGATATAAAAGGATGTTGATATCGACTCTAAATAGAGCATCATTTTGCAGAAGGAGCCGAATAAGTCCATAGCATCATGCTCATAAATTATAATACACTTATAAACACGCAGATAAAAAATGCGAAAGAAAAGAATTACGGGAAGGTTCGGGAGATATCTTCATAATCTTCTAAAAAAACTCAACAACATTCCAGAAATGGCAATATAAAACGGTGAATTGTAGACAGGACAGTCGACATATGGATAAGTGACATTGTGTCAAAACACAGTAATACGGAGTAATATATAGATAATAAGCTATACTAGAAAATTCAAACCCACCACCGCTTTTTTTAAGGGGTTAACATATGACCACAGGACACGCATTATTTACTATAAATGGTGTGGATATGGAATCAACAATTTTCAGAGTTTAAATAGCTACTTATTGACATGAATAGCATTAGGTACATTTGTAGGTATAATACTGTTAATGCTATAAACCGCAAAAATGGGCATAGCAGTTGGATAAGCAAAACAAACAGATCCGACTTGAGAATAGGCACGAGAGCCGTGTGAAATGGTTTGTTCGTAGGTCCAGGTGGGTCGTGACTTTACACTGAGCCACCTATTTCGAGCTAGTGTTTGTTAGAGACCGTTCCTACTTCACAGCTGGTCGTCTCACGTTGTTGCCGCTGTAAAACGCCTATTATTGAAAAGAAGGAAAGAAACACATAACACACACATCTGAATAGTATACCTGCAGTCTGCAGTCACATTTATTCACCTAGACCTAGACAAGTAGTTGCAATACAATGACGAAGTTTACACCGCACATTTAACTTTTTAACAGACGAAACAACCCGAACCCATAAATTTTTTAAACGGATTCGCCTGGTGACATCTATTAGGGGGCATTCGTCGTATTCTGGATTACCGCTGTGTGACCACCCTGCAAATAAATGGAAGGAAGTAAGGCCACCTAAGATGGTGCAGCGTTCGTGCGAAATGAGGGCACCCAAATGATTAATGGATAAAGAGATCGACGACGATTCCGAAGATTTTTCAATTTTCGAGCACGTGGTGGACGGTTTCCATCTGCTGATGGGTTATCTTTTTGCTATAGATAAAGGAAGTTTTGGGATGGGTTATAAATGCGTTTAACATAACACAGGAGTTATTTGGATCTTTGGAAGAAGTAGAGAATCTGAATGGTATCGCAAATTTCTCTGTAGATATGAAGGATCTACTTGAATCAGGATAATTATCCGTTAATTGCTGTAAATGTCTTTCATTTTATAAAATACTTTAGGTACATCACATTTTGTAGACAACTAATTTGCATTTCTTAACAAACCTATACCTAGTAAGTCTAATAAAGAAGTATATATATTTATTGACTCCATGGTTGTTGTACTAATAAAGATGCTTAAATAATTTATGGACGTGTTTGATGATTGAAAAAAAAATTAATGAATTTCACAGCTATTAAATAGGTATCTATATCTCAAGTAAGAGTTGACAATTTTATTCTCGATTGGCTTTTAATGCCAAAAATTTAATGTGAAAATTTATATATAGATAACTCGCCATGGATTAACATTAATTTGAGGAATATTTTTTTAACTGTTTCCAAAGTGGTCGAATTAAAAACACCCTAACATATATATGCAAATAAAGTTGCGTTTGCACAGTATCTTCTCAAGAGATTCAGTTTAAACTCAAACATAAAGTCAGCTTTAGTGCCGTCACCTTTACGAAATCACACGCCCTTTTCGCACAATACAAAAAGCGCATTGTGTCGAATCCGATAACAAAGAAATAATATCAACCACATAACATTTCCGTACGCTGAATATCAAGTTAATTGGCCGTTGAGGGCTTGGAGAAGTCAGTGAGCACTTGACAAGACAGGCCCCTTGCACAACAATGCTGCCCCCTGCAGTTGCAAACGCCCCTCGGTCTATACACAGTGCTCTTTTCGACAGCTTCGGAGGCCGTTTCTTTCATAAATTTCCTCGTTGTTGTTTCTGTTGTAGTTACTTGAAAGGTGAGACACCTATTGTCGTAAGTGAGCCTCTCTGTTTTCTAAATGGCGTATAAATGCGCGACTATAACATATAATAAATCTAACGGACATCACTGTGCCTATCTTGGTTATTATACCTGGACTTCCAGGAGGGCATCCTATTAATAGCTTATAGCCTTGCTTGTCTCTGGAGAGACCGAACCTTCTTTCCGAATCTACACCTGTACACGTTTGTTTTAATTTATTGCATTTTTAAGTTATGAGTCTCTAATCTATTCCTTATCTTTGACTTAATTCTTTCACCATTCTATCATCATAATTACATGGTATATAAATAAATTTATATTGATAGCCAACTAATATATTGTAATGTTCGTGGGTTTAACAAAATTAACTTCTAATACTGATAACGACAAAAACTAATTATTTACACTAATTATTGAAGAACTTAAAAACAGTATTACATTATTACTAAACCTAGGTTATGAATTATTCTACTTATTTACACTACTATTGATATATCACTATTCACTGCGCTATTTATTTCACTTCTATCAATGTCATTTTATTTCTGGATTCACTTCTGCAACGGTCAATTTATTTCTACTTCTCTCGGCGATCGTCTCATCCTTTAAATACTCTTTTGTTTACTTTCGGGAACCTTCTCGAAGCATCCGGATAGTTTCTTTATTCTTTGAACTGTTTAACTGCTTTCCCAGAACGCAGGTACGACACACACATTTACAAATACCGCACACATGAAGAAAAGCGCCCGCGGTCAGTCGGCGAATCGATAAGCCGTTCACGCACACGTGTGCCCGATCGCACACAAACACACTCGTGCTCGTTATAATATAAATCCATTTTCAAATATAGCATCATCAAAGACCATTATTTGCATTACAATTTTGAAATAACTCTATCTGTTATTATAATGTTTGTAAACAACTTTAAAACAAGCCTAATTCCCGTCATTAAGTTTCTGATAAGCAATATCAGATCTACCTTTGGAATTGATAGCAAATCATCATCATCAAATGCTATTTTAAATTTATTGGTTATAGTAGGTATTTGACTGGTAATAGATATTTATAACACTTTACAAAGGTCAAACTGCGCCAAATATCTGATGACTTATCCGCTCTGGGCAAAAATAATATATACCGCCTTTCACTATGACACTGAGTTGGTTATTTCAGAGATGAAATGGTGCAGTGTATATTTGTATGAATGTAATTAGGTATGTATATAATATTGTTGAAATTGTGTAATATTTACATGTTTTACATACTGGGCTTCTGAACGAGTATACTACACTGCATGTCATGGAAATTGGTCTCTAACAAAGATCAGTTTTACTAGCAGTCTGCAGGAAACTGTGTTAAACTAATGAAAAAATAATATTCAAATTTTTGCTAATCAACTTGGGGAATCCCCTAAAACATCGCGTTGTAGGATAAAGAGGTATTCCCCAAAAAATATTATACTACTTATACCTTCATACATCGAAAATAAGTAATTTTCTATCAACGTAGGAGGGGAATCCTTGTGACACATAAATGAAACGAAAAGGGTTGCCAATTTAAAATCGGTAAAAATTTCGGGAGAATTTCCTTGTATTCTCAAGTCAAAAATCATGAAAAAGCATTGCATTTCGGATGCTCAAAAGGGTTACTTCTTTTCTATTTTTTTCCTACTTGGTTGTCTATAAGGGGACGATATTAAG
>NW_020439008.1:463868-489359 GCF_000699045.2 Agrilus planipennis | reverse complement strand
ATCATAAGGTCGTCAGTCCTAAGACTGGTTGGACACGCACCTCCACTCTTTCCTATCCTGAGCTAATCTTCGCAGTTTCCTAAAACTAGAACAACCCACATCCTTAACTATTTGCGAACAGTAATCTAATCTAGGTCTACCTCTACCCCTCCTAACTTCCGTTTCTTGCTCAATATGTCTGTGACTAGACTTTCATGCTTGAGAAGGTGTCCTACTAACCTATCTCGCCTATTTCTTATTGACTTACATAGAGTCCTCTGTTCTCCTATTCTTTCTAATATTTCTTCATTTCTAACCTTCTTTATCCATGGTATCCTCATCATTCGCCTGTAACATCACATTTCTAACGATTCTAACCTTTTCTTTTCCCCCGTGCCTATTGTCCATGTTTCGCACCCGTACAGCGTCGTGCTCCAAACATACACCTTTAACAATGTTCGAATTTCTAAATTAACCGTTCGCGAGTATAGAACTGACTTCTTCTTATTGAAGGCGACTCGACCCTGCGCTATCCTGTGCTTTGTATCCTTACTACTCCTTCCGTCCTGACTTCTTCTAATTTTTAGTCTCCTATGTTTATATTCGCTCTTTCCTTTCCCTACTTTTTCTTCCCTTGCATATCTACCAGTATTTTTGTTTTACTTTTATTTATTTTCATACAATACTGTTTTATCAATACACCTTCCATTTTATTTAAAGCTATCTCGAACTCCTCTCTCTAACAAACCACCTAAATAAAGTTCGAAAAGCACCATCCGTTTGTTGTTGAAGTTTTATAAAAAAAAAGTAGATACTTATAAAATGGCATCAGGTACTTATACGTTGTATGTTACGGGAGGATTAAATTCTATAAATTTTGTACAATAATTCATACGATTACGACACGGCGTGGCCACCCACTGCAAAGTCCCCGAAATAAAGAATTCTGAAATAGCGCGAAGCTGGTGTTGATGGCAATGATAAACACAGTATAAGTCCAACGTGCCAGGTATTCGATGACATGAAAAGGACTTGTTTATATTGCTGCACACAAATTCCATGATTAATGGTTCGGGCCACAATGGCACACTCGGTCTGAAAGGGATATTTTCAGACCATTACAAATGCCAGCATATAATAATAATGCCTCTGTGCTGTGCTGTGCTGAGCTGAGGCTTCGGCCTGGCACCGCCACCTTAGTTTTCTCGCTCTCCTCTTTTCCCAACTAATACCGTGCGGAGATACTGTTTAGACCGGACAACGGTCAGCTAAATGCTCAGTTATTTATTGCTGTGGTCACCAGTAGCTGTGATAAATGCACAGAAAACAAACCACCTAAATAAAGCTCGAAAAGCATCATGCGTTTGTTTCGTTTTGCTTTTCTTATTTATTTTTTTTATAAACAAAAATAAAAAATTCTGTTCTAAAGACAACTAATTTATTTAATTCCATGTAGTTTACCAATAAAAGTTGAGAGGGTGCAAAACTTAATCCTTTGTGTAGCACTATACAGGGTGTAACAGAAATAAGTGCAAAGCTTGTAGGAGATGACGGGGTACTATAAAACAAGAAAATTAAGTAAATGTTTGTATTTCTGAAACATCAACGTTTTCGAGAAAAACGTATTTGTTTTGTATTTTTTGATCATGTATTGTTTATTTGTTAGATTATATTAACCCTTGATGACATGCATATTTATATAGATTAGTTGCGTATCTTGTAATGCGAACGCAGCGCAGTACTATGTAGAAGTTGTTGTGTTTCTTAATTTATACGTTTCCATAAATGAAAACTGGAGTGTACATTAAATATGAGTGCTATTATTATAAAATCTGATTTTCAAGAAGCGAAAACCTTCCTATTCCATCGAAAAACGCTATCAAAGGGTATTTAAATGTAGAAATAAAAAATGTTTAGATACCTGGGATACCACGACGGAACAAACGTTAGCTACCCCTTTCTGTCCCGATTTCTCCTATTTACTCCATGAATTATAATAAGTACATAAATACATCTCAATATGTGATGCAGGATAAAATATTTATGAAAGCATTTATGAATACTGTATTATAGTAATACATTATATAATAATTGTACTTTATTTAATGCTTTTTTAGTCGCTCGCTCCTAGCTGTAGGTGAAATTTCTTCGATACAGAGATGGGAAAATAGTTAGTATGTAAGATAGGTTGTATAAAATTTCACATCTCGATTGATTTGCTCACTATTTTTGCACCTAACCACGCAACAATATCTTCTGGAAGGCATAATTTTCTTTCAATTTTGCAATTATTCGACACGTAAACTCAAAATGTGTTCTAAACAACTGAGAGTTTAGAGGCACCTAAAGTTAAAATGATTTCGCTGCCAGAGGGGTGCCACGGTAGTTACGCAGCTAGCGTATAGCGATTCCCCGTCTTAAGGATGTTTGGGAGGTACAATCGGAGACAAGAGTACATAATCCGCGATTAATTAGGTTTTGCAGCATATCATGAGGCAAATAAATGCTACTTATCTATACTAAAAATAAATATACGGTTTGAGAAAAAATTCGGAATTTGATCAAAAACAGAAATAACGAATAATATGGAAAAATTTTAACTAACTTTTGGCAATGAATATGCATTGATTTCAACTTCGAAACAAAAAAATATTTAGTTTCAATCTCTATTAATAATGAGCGTAAAACTTTTTAATATGTTTAAATAATAATTAAAACTTTAAAATTGCATTTATTTCAGACAATTATAAATATTATCATTATATTATCAAGTAGAAACGAGATTTTCAGCTAATTTTTCATTTTTTCCTCGATAACCATTTAGTGAATTTGAATAATCTTATGCTAAAGTGATTCTCCAAACTTCAAGTTACTTATTATAAAAGTTTGAAATTTCTGGTAGCTTTTTTCTGTTAATAAAAATAAATTTAATCTGATCGTTCAACGAATCTCCATAAAATGACGTGTAAAATTATAATTTTTTAAAATTTCAATAACTTTTAACTGTTTAAGGGAACAGTTGCTGTATCGTTATCGTTTGCACTGGGTGCAAGCCTTGCTTGAAACTGCCACGAGTAGACTTATTTATGATGGTGCTTTCGAATGAATAAATGCTGCATAGTCTAATATTTTCCATTTAGGACGGTGTTATTCACAAACAAATAATTTGCTTTACGCAGGACGGAATTTTGAATTTCCACAATAAAAAAGTATTTGTTCTTAAACAACGCTGTTGAACATACTATGTGATAGTTTATTGCATCTAGGTTACATCCTCCAGAGCTCCACAGTATTTGTTACACCCTGTGTAAAAATTATTTATCTACCGTTCAATCGTTGGAGCAAAATATTCACGCAAGGCCCAAAATACCGTTGCAGTTTTTCCATCTATACTTATAATAACCATATTAGCACACACACACTACTACTTAACTTTTTCTATTCAAAAATTATTTTAAATATATACGATCAGAAAAATTGCCGTCCTTTTGAATTGTTTCCACAAGACCTTTCATGTTATTTTTGTTCTTTATGTAATTTTCGCTTGCAAGAAACTTCACTAATTTGTTTTGATTGACTCTTCCGACTCAAAAGGTTGCCGACCCTTGGTCTAGGGGTTCCCTGTAGGTACCAGCAAAAATTGTAATCGTCTAACAAAAGTTTTTGTTTCGTATCTGTCGGTTTTCAGTGTAGTGTAGTCTTTATTTTGTATCGATTTATAAATTTTGCTGTTCGTTTCTTAAGGATTTTGAACTGCTTCTTTTTCAAAATTTTTTGTCAATCTTCTCATAGCGTTCTCTCTGTTCTCTGGTAAGGAAGAGATTGATTATCTATGTCTATTTTGTCTCTCAGTTGTCACTTAGCAAACTAAAAGTCTGTAAAATAAAGCTTGGAGCGTCGGAGCGTCGACAGAACGCCATCACCATGTAATCGTCGTCTCCAAGGAGTTTTTAGATAGTGCCGTAGTTGAACCCTATTTGCATGCATTGCAAGCACACAATCTCGGCACCGTTTCGTGCGCGCGAAAATAGCCGCATTAATTAGCATTTAGATGGTTTAATGATAATTAGCTTAAGCGAGGAGGCGCTAGGGAGCAGCTGCAGGCCGGGAACGGGGAAACATGGCGGCGAATCTGCGGGAAATGGTGTGAAAAGAAGCATCGTCGTTGCAGTCGACGAGGAAGCGAGAAAGCGAACTATTTTACGGCCACGATCGTGGTTGGGCGACAAATTATCATCCTACACGTTCTCGGGCTCTTCTAATCGCTAATGAACACGATTTGAATTCCATGCCAAGCTCAATTGTGGAAGTAGAAATATGTACCTACGACGACTGAACTTTTCATAATTTTGCAAAATAACTGCTGAGTGAGATAAATATAAATAATTAAAAGTTTTACAAAATTAACGTGGAATAGAAAATTCCATAAATATTACCAAGGATGATAGATGGAATAAATGGGCGATTTTAATGTCAAATAACTCATTGGTTTTTAAATCATAACTCTTCATCAAACGATACTTAATGATCAAAGCAACGCTTTCTTAATGTGTAATAAATAAATAATTGAATTGAGTAAATCTCAAGATTGAAGACCATACTTAACTCACTTATCCAAAAATTGTTGACCGGTGACTTTAAAAAGTTAGACAATCGGACCAAACTGTGAATCCATCACTGATGTAATGGTTTTTACTGTTCAAAGTCAGTCACCCAACTACTATAGTTGACACGATTAAAATTGGCAAAGTTCGCAATAAATTATCTGTGAGAATGGACGTATCATCTTTCTTGTTTCCACTTGGGACTGTAGTCATTTGCTGCGTTTTGAACACGCCCGTGTTAAATTAGGAAATGCTTTATGAGTAGTGCAAACAAAGTGAAAAGAGATAACCGTATAATAGTAAGCGGTGTAGCGGTTAGGGGTTGCTTAAGTACACAAAAGATCAGGGTCGGCTTTATAACTGCCTGGTTGGAATTGTATTGTAATGTTCGTGGGTTTAACAAAATTAATTTCTAAGACTGATAACGACAAAAACTATTTATTTACACTAATTATTAAAGAACTTAAAAACACTATTAAATTATTACTAAACTTAGGTTATGAATTATTCTATTNTATATATCGGAGACGCGTAAAACATCATTAATTATAGGAACAAAGAGGAGTTGGAAATAGTCTCAAATAAAATGGAAACGGTATTGACAAAACAGTTTGGTATAAAAATAAAACTAAGTAAAACAAAAACACGAAGTAGGGAAAGAGTGAATATAAGGAAAGCAGACGAAAAATTAGTAGAAGTCGTTTTTCCGTGGATAGGGAAAATTAGAAATGGGGAGGTATTACAAAGAGTAGGAGAACAGAGGGCGCCATGGAAGTCAACATATAGGCGAGATAGGTTGGTAGGACACCTTCTCAGGCATAAACGGCTAATTAGAGACATATCAGAAGCAGTAATAAAAGTTAAGAGTGCAGAGGTAAAGCTAGATTAAATTAGTTTCCACAAATAGTCAAGAATGTAGGATGTTCTAGGTTTAAGGAAATGTGAAAATTAGCTTAGGATAAGAAAGAGTGGAGGTGCGTGTCCAACCAGTTGTAGGACTGACGGCCTATGATGAACTCGTTAAGCATACGATGTAGATACTATTGGTGCCACTGCTATGGTATTCGATATTCGGTCTTCTCGCTTGAATTAAGCAACTTTTGTTGAGTCAGTGATTTGTCGGTATTATCTACGACGTGCTAATGAGAACTAAGGGATAAATTCGACATTACAATTCACATCTGATGGTTTTAATATGTCATAGACTAAATACTTAATGTTGCTTGTAGATATAATAATGTTGTTATTAATGTTCTAATAATAAAAAAATTTGATGTTCTACATCAACAAACTCTTATGAAACAAATGTATGTGGATTGTAGCAGAGGTTTTCTTAACATTTTCCATCGTACATCTTTATACATTTATTCTTTTATTCACCTGCTTGTCGAAGATAAGCAGTATTTCGATTTAGGACGATCCTTTATTGAAGTCGGATAGAAGAATTGTCATTTTATTAATCTAGTATAAGCATTACCATTTTCCTTGAAAGGATTTTCTGCCGCATCAGCTTCCAATCGAAGACCCTCTCGATCTCCGTCTCTTGATCACATCTTTATTGGAATCGTCTTTAATATCAGCCGATATCGTTATGTAGAAGTCATAAAAAGGCAACAGCTTGACCACAACCGCAGGGAACGTGCGTGCATTATAAAACCTTCACGGATTTGGACGGATGTATTAACTAATAAAAGTATTTGGTAACTACAGCTATGAAGAGTTGAAGGGATTCTTTGTTGCATATACTACATATAATTTATCCCTTTTATGTAGAAATCAGTTGATTCACGTTTCTGTAGAAATTTTGCATCCACATTAAACAGATAATATATCCGCAAACTAAAATTATTATCTATCTATTTATACCTACAGTATTTTCTCAAAATGTTGGTTTTATAGGAGCGAATGAAACTCGATATAAAACACTATATACAGACATTTTTACAAGTGAATTATTAACTATGAAATCACGGATTACAACTACAGGCACAACGAAGAAAATATGAATTAAAAACGCAAGTTAACAACAACTAAACGTAACTAACCCTAAATTATATGACAAAATCAAGAATTGTTCTGGTGCCACCACCAATACCTGGTATGCAACAAAAGAATACGAACCAGAAGCCGATAAGGGGAAAAGGCCAACAAGGTATGACTATCTCGAGCTATGAAATTCCTGTAACCTGCATACAATTGAAGAGCATCGACAATAAAATTAACAAAGGTGGTTGCCGTCGAAGATCTTGGCAAAACCTGACCCGTGGGACCAAACTGGCATATTATTGTTTGCAAAAGAACATTCAAAAGATATTTGACTAACTTGTATGCATTTGAAATTNCTATTTATTTACAGTACTGTTGATATATCACTATTTACTGCGCCATTTATTTCACTGCTATCACTGTCAATTTATTTCTGGATTCACTTCTGCAAAAGTCAATTTATTTCTTCCCCTTTTGGCGACCGTCTCTTCCTTTAAATACTCTTTTGTTTACTTTCGGGAACCTTCTGGAACATCCGGATGGTTTATTTTTTCTTTGAACTGTTTAACTGCTTTAACAGAACGCAGGTACGACACATACATTTACAAATACGGCGCACATGAAGAAAGGCGCCCGCGGCTGGTCGGTGAATCGATAAGCAGTTCACGTACACGTGTGCCCGATCGCACACAAACAGACTCGTGCTCACTACAGTTTCTTTAAACAAGCGTCTTTGCTTTCCTAAATTCCTGAGAATGTTGAACTGTCTTTAAAGCCCGATGCTGGTATCATGCTCAAATTCTGCTTGTCTGTATCTCTTTCTGTTACACATTAATTGGTGTAATATTAACCTTTTTCTTTATTAGTGTCCGCACCAATTCCTACCTAACATCTCTTTTCTGCATTGACGATATTTCCTATAACGTCTTTCGTGAGTAGGCGATCTGTCAGCAACCGCTCTAGTCTAGTTNTTGATTTAGAAATCGCTCATTTATTCAGCCTCTGAACCTATTTAGATTACAACATAAATAATAACAACTTCCATAAATCACAAAACAAATATCAAGAAAATGACAACAGATCGCTATCTCGATGCTGTGTTTTCTTCCGGGCTTTTTGATCGTAGTCCGATGGTCAGTTACGACTCAGCATCTGCCCAGTCACCACTGAAGATGCCGTCAGCAAAGAACGGCGAAACGTAAGGAAAAGTAAGATTCCACGGACCACGGACAAAAAGACCGGAAGAAAACATAGCATCGATATACGCCGAGTGTGAAAGCTTAAGAACCACAGATCGCTGTATCTATATACATATGTTTGCAATTGGGGTTATCTCCTTTGTTTTGTTTTTAATATCCTTTTATTGCCTTTTTTGTTGTTATAAACGGAAGCTGGTCTAATATTTGCACCTCGATTGCTATTATTTTCGGTTTCATTTCCGAAAGAGTCGTGGATTCCGATCTGTTTGAAATTTACTTCACGGATTTGGACGGATGTATTAACTAATAAAAGTATTTGGTAACTACAGCTATGAAGAGTTGAAGGGATTCTTTGTTGCATATACTACATATAATTTATCCCTTTTATGTAGAAATCAGTTGATTCACGTTTCTGTAGAAATTTTGCATCCACATTAAACAGATAATATATCCGCAAACTAAAATTATTATCTATCTATTTATACCTACAGTATTTTCTCAAAATGTTGGTTTTATAGGAGCGAATGAAACTCGATATAAAACACTATATTTACAAATGAATTATTAACTATGAAATAACGGATTACAGTTACAGGCACAACGAAGAAAATATCAATTAAAAACGCAAATTAACAAGGACAAAACGTACGTAACTCTAAATTAAGTGACAAAATTAAAAATTGTTCTGGTGCCACCATCGATACCTGATATGCAACAAAGGAATACGAAACAGAAGTCAATAAGGGGAAAAACCCAGCAAGGTATGACTCTTCTTCAAGCTATGACATTCCTGTAACCTGCATACAATTGAAGAGCATCGATAATAAAATTAACAAAGGTGGTTGCCGTCGAAACCTTCGCAGAACATCACCATTGGAACCAAATCGGCCTATTATTGTTTGAAGAAGAACATTCACGAAATAATTGACTACATTGTATGCATTTGAAATTATGGAAATTTCTAATATAATAAAATAAAATGGATTGTATAATGATAAGCAAATCTATATCTAACGACAAAAAAAAAGTATTAAAATTAAACTGAAACAGTAACACTGACATGTCATTCTTCGGTTATTACAACAAAAATACCTATTCAACCAGCTGAAATCTTGTTAGAAAATTTATGCTTATGCATACAATAACACTTATTAATGCATAGCATTCGTGAGACATCTGAATGCATANTCCAATGTCTTGGATGCGCGCTGGCAAAATCGTAGGTAGGGAGAAAAAAGCTCATTATACTCTCGACTCTTGTTCATTAAACATACTTTTTCATACAGTACCTGCCAAAAGTTTTGTTCAATCATGAATAGTAGTGCGAGACGAAAACAAGCGTTTAAAACTATAATATGTCTTCGAATATAAATAAACATCTCGTTGATATTTTCAGTAGTAAATGGTGTCAATAACAGCACATTTGAGCAATGCAATTGTAGTGGATAAAATGGTCATTTTTTCCGTGCAGTACTGTACGGATTATATGCTCTTCGCCGGTTAAGAGTTTGGCCGAGAGTTGTTTCCTTCCTTTTCTGGCCTAGTGCTGTTCTTTTCTACTTTGCGCGGGTCAAACTGAAGGTCACATTGCTACAGAAAGTAAACGAAGTATAGTAAAATTGCGGTTTACATCTTCGATTAACCGTTCACCAAGAACTAGATGTTTTTAGTTTAATTAATTAGGTATTTACCGCAAATATTTATTGCGTCATATGTTCAATGTAGCAACCAGATATGTATATTCTCTGTACCTTAAATAATTAGGAAGAGAGTCAGATGCAGTCAGGATGCACACTGTCACCGCTACTTTTTAATATATATATCGGAGACGCGTAAAACATCATTAATTATAGGAACAAAGAGGAGTTGGAAATAGTCTCAAATAAAATGGAAACGGTATTGACAAAACAGTTTGGTATAAAAATAAAACTAAGTAAAACAAAAACACGAAGTAGGGAAAGAGTGAATATAAGGAAAGCAGACGAAAAATTAGTAGAAGTCGTTTTTCCGTGGATAGGGAAAATTAGAAATGGGGAGGTATTACAAAGAGTAGGAGAACAGAGGGCGCCATGGAAGTCAACATATAGGCGAGATAGGTTGGTAGGACACCTTCTCAGGCATAAACGGCTAATTAGAGACATATCAGAAGCAGTAATAAAAGTTAAGAGTGCAGAGGTAAAGCTAGATTAAATTAGTTTCCACAAATAGTCAAGAATGTAGGATGTTCTAGGTTTAAGGAAATGTGAAAATTAGCTTAGGATAAGAAAGAGTGGAAGTGCGTGTCCAACCAGTCGTAGGACTGACGGCCCTATGATGGACTCGTTAAGCATACGATGTTGGTACTACTGGTGCCACTGTTATAGTATCCGATATTCGGTCTTCTTACTTGCATTCAGCAACTTTGGTTGAGTCGGTGATTTGTCGGTATTATCCCCGACGTGTTAATGAGAACTAAGGGATAAATTCGACATTACAATTCACATCTGATGGTTTTAATATGTCATAGACTAAATACTTAATGTTGCTTGTATTTAATGTAAGTACACATGGTATTGTATTTAATTACATATAATAATGTTGTTACTAATGTTCTAATAAGAAAAAAATTTGATGTTCTACATCAACAAACTCTTATGAAACAAATGTATGTGGATTGTAGCAGAGGTTTTCTTAACATTTTCCATCGTACATCTTTATATATTTATTCTTTTATTCACCTGCTTGTCGAAGATAAGCAGTATTTCGATTTAGGACGATCCTTTATTGAAGTCGGATAGAAGAATTGTCATTTTATTAATCTAGTATAAGCATTACCATTTTCCTTGAAAGGATTTTCTGCCGCATCAGCTTCCAATCGAAGACCCTCTCGATCTCCGTCTCTTGATCACATCTTTATTGGAATCGTCTTTAATATCAGCCGATATCGTTATGTAGAAGTCATAAAAAGGCAACAGCTTGACCACAACCGCAGGGAACGTGCGTGCATTATAAAACGGTCCGCCTAAGAGGAGTAGAGCGCTTCTTCAGCCTAATATCTCTTTATTTATCTATCAGGAGGGAGGCCAATACAGCGGTAGCGTCCCTTTCTCCAAGCACACATCCTCATAAGTAATGCTAACCACTGCCTTATCTAAATGGCTTGACCACGTTCTTATGTAAAACGGTCGCGATTTTACATTCGAAATACGCCTGTCTTTACGTTACTGTTATTACCATGGTCTCCTGTCAAAAACACACGGTGTACTCCCTGAGGACAATCCAACTAACAGTGTTGCAAGTAATTCAAACACTAAATTTCAGTACAAAGAAAGAATTTGTATAATATTAAACGGGTCATCTGTGATCATCATATAAATAGAAATGTGATAATAAATAAGTATCTATAGTTACTACTTTAAAAACAGCATCATTTTAGAATTTATGTGAATGGATGTGTTGTGGTTAAGAAGAGGCGAACATGACAAACGAAATGAACACAAAAAAGAAGTTATAATAAAAAAGAATTTAGTTACGTTGGAAATGCTTCAAATTGTATAAAATAAATTCCAATTTCGCCAGTAAAACCAACTAGAGTTCGAACAAATAACTTTTTATTTCTAATTTACTAGTTTTTTAGTTTTGGTCATTTTTAAGCTCAATATTGTTAACCGATTGTCTCACTTATTTACCAAAATATTCGCATTCTATATTTTAAAAACATATTTCGACAGTGTATTGGCAACGCTGTTTGAAACCTTTAGTCATATCATGTAAAACAGACAGCGTAGATTTTACAGGAAGTACTGAAATGGAGTTAAGTTAAGGCATATTGCTTTGTATTGTATAGGTTCCGGTTTGGTTAATTTTGCCTACTACAAAGTCGTCGTATCGAATACGAAACAATTCATCTAGTAACAATAAGAAGCCTGGCTGGCTCGCATTTTTTTGTATATCTACTTAATGGAAAATTTCAATTGCAGAGAACATCTAAATATTTTTGTGATGATATTTTACTAAGTACATTGTTTTGACTGAGTAAAAAGCTTGATTTTCAAAATAATGAAGAAAAGGAAATTAATTATATGGTTTGTTATTAATTATAAAACTTCAGATAATTGGCATAAATCACTAATTCTTTCCATTTAGTCGATCCTGATTTGGTTTCAAAAATTGCTAACAAACGTTTGAACAAACAAATTATGGAAATAACCCACTACTGCCCCCCATTATATTATACCAGAAAATAGTAAAAATTCGTCAATTACACGATTGTTAGTTTATATTAGAACTTCTGAAGGTGCCCTAAGAAGGCGAAATACGTAAAGAGTATTGTAGAAAAAGCAAACGTCGATTGCAATGCTTTTCCTTATGTACTGCTGTACCACATTTTTTTATGAATAAACTCTTAATGGTTTTAAGAAATTTAATTCATTAGCACAAAAACGGAATATTTACAAAATAAGTACAATGTAAAACTATCGTGAAACTAACTAACAAATAAACTAAACTAATTGAACGAAGAAATATATACAATGAAAATACTAAATGAAAAAATGTATAAGGACTTGATTGGGTTGAAATGTGATGAATGATTTGAGCTGACTGACTGACTGACTGACTGAATTAACTGTTTATATAAATATGGAAGTAAATAGCTAGAAAGTAGATACCATAATTCACTGAAGAATATATAATGTATTTGTAGCATAATAGATATAGCGAGCGAGACGACTGAAACTACCTTCATTTGGGAAAGCCAGATGAGGGTTGCGAATTGAATTGTAAAATGACCCAAATGGTCGAACATGACTATGAATAACTTAGAATTAAAAGTGACAAATTTGCAAACTAAAATAAAATTTTATATCTAGCAATACTTGTTGCAAAAGTCTTTGATAAAACCGAACAAGTATATTAATAAAGTATATTAATAAACTAAGAGAAACCGTTTTCCAAAATATTGAATTAATTTTCTTCATTAATTTAAAGTTATCTGTAGTGGGTAAAATTAATTCACTACTACATTCAGTTTTCCAAATAATCTTTTAAGATTAAAATACTTTACTGATTTTCATGGTTGTGTTTTTAATTCCTAATTGAATAACAGTATAGCTTATCAAATGGGGTGCACTTATTAATGCGTAATTTTCGACGTTTTTTCTACAGCTAACTGCGATTGACAACCAAGATTTTGGGATAATTCGCAGTTATCTTTCATATACACACCTTTCCAGACTTTTAGATAGGTTTTACTCTGGGTTACACCCGAGATAAAAATGTTCAGTCTCTCAGATCTCTGAAAGCGAGACTCGAGTGTCCGTCTCTCATCGAGTCTCTCTGTTGTCGCTGAGAGAGACTGTCTAGAGACTGTCAAAAAAACTGTTTAGCGTCTCTGAACGAGAGACTCGAGTCGCTCATAGAGAGATCCTCATTTCGTATCCAGTCTCTGAACGAGAGACTCGANTCGACCCTGCGCTATCCTCTGCTTTATATCTCTACTACTCCTTCCGTCCTGACTTATCTGACTTCCTAGATACCTAAAATCAGCCACTTCTTCTAATCTTTCGTCTGCTATCTTTATATTCGTCGTTTCCCTACATTTTCTTCCCTTACTAGTATTTTTGTTTTACTTTTATTTATTTTCATACAATACTGTTTTGTCAATACTGCTTCCATTTTATTTAAAGCTATCTCTAACTCCTCCTTGCTAGATGCTAATACTGCTGTATCATCTGCAATCTTTTGCCCCAGTATATTTATCTATACAGTTGTACTGTCTTTAATGATGTTGATCGCGTCTTCGATGTATAGATTAAAAAGTAGCATATGTTAATGTTGGTTAATTAAGTATGTTTTCAATTTTAGAATTTAATTCGGTGTTTGCTCAAAAGCGTTGCGTTGGCCAAACCTAGGGTAGACCAGTTTACGGAACGCTTACAAAAGAGCCTTTAGCCATAACATATGTTGTAACTGGTTAATCGAGGCTGCTCTCATTTGAGATTTAATCTTAGTGTATATTTTAAGGTTTACCTAAGAAGTTGGTGAAACCTAGGATCAGTAGTTATTTTGTACAGCGCCTATTCATCGAGATTTGTGTGCAGCATATGTTAATATTAGATAATTAAGACTGTCTTCGTTTGAATTTAAATCTTAGAATGTATTTCAGGGTTTGCCAAAAGGTGTTGTGTTGGTTAAACCTAGGGTAGACCAGTTTGCGGAGTGCCTACAAATCGAACGTTGGCTATAACATATGCTGTAGCTGGTTAATTAAGATTGCTATCATTTAAGATTTAACCTTGGTTTGTAGTCTGAGGTTTGCCTGAATAAGTTGGTCAAACCTAGGATATAATACTCATTTTGTGGAACACCTACGATTGTAGCATATGTTAACGTTGGTTAATTAAGACTGCCTTCAATTGAGATTATATTTTAGACTTCAACTCGGTGTTTGCGCAAATGCGTTCCTTTGGTTAAACCTAGGACACACCAGTTTGCTGAACACCTACAAAAAGACGTTAGCTATAATGTATGTTGTTATTAGTTAATTAAGCTTGCTTTTATTTCATATTTAATCAAGGTGTATTTCGGGATTTGCCTAAAGAAGTTGATGAAACCCAGGATACAGCAGTTATTTTGTGAAGCTTTTGATTGTAGCATATATTGTTGTTAAGGTTGTCCTCATTAAGATTTTAAATCCTGGAATGTAATATGTTCAAAGGTGTTACGTAACATATGCTATATTACATGTAGTTGGTGAGTTAAATTTGCCTTCATTTGAGATTTCTTATTGTTAGAACGTACTTCGGGATTTGCTTATAGACGTTGGTCAAACCCACGATATCGGCTGAAGAGGACCTTCATTGGTCCAAGAACGGCCTGAGGTAGAGGGGTTTTAGTCGGTAGGTCCGAGGAGTTCTTCCTCGAGAATCCGACACTACCCAGTCGTACGGACGGCTGGGTGTCTTTTGAAGATTTCTTCCACGAAAACATAAAAAAAAACCCAGGATACACCATATTATCAGTTATTTTGTGGAGCACCTACATTTTGGCCTTTGACTGTAACATTTACAAAAGACTTGTGGACAAACTCTAATAATGTAAATATTTTTGATTACTTTTTATAAAGCAATTCTTCTTCCACATTATTTTCATGTATTTAAGGAAAATAGCTTCAAGGTGAGTGGCTTGTTTCAAAATATTTAATATTCTATTAAAATTCAAGGTCTCTAGACGAAACGTTCCGGTCATCTTTTGTCTGCTATAATCTAATGTATGAACCGTACCTATTTTTGCACATTTTATATGTAAATATTTTGGCAAACGGAAAACGATATGTTTTTATATAATACAGGTACCTATTTCTATCAAAAGTCTTATAAAGAACATAAACTTTTGAAAAAAGCAAATATTTGAAGGACGAAATTAGGTTTGCTTAAAAAATAGTAAATAACTAATTTGTTGCAAGACACACATAAGTATTTAAAATCTGATACAATGGAACAAAATTTTTTAAAAATCACAACCTAAAAATGACGATACTTGTTTATTTTTCAACAGTATTGTAGGTTATATGTGGGTTTAACAAATTCGATTTTAAGAAGAAAACTATTTATTTACACTAATTATTATTGAAGGACTTAATAACACTATTAACTTATTACTAAACTTAGGTTAAGAATTATTCTATTTATTTACACTACTGTTGATATAACACTATTCACTGCGCTATTTATTTCACTGCTATCACTGTCAATTTATTTCTTGATTCACTTCTGCAACGGTCAGTTTATTTCTTCTTCTCTCGGAGATCGTCTCTTCCTTTAAATACCTTTTTATTTACTTTCGGGAACCTTCTGGAAAACGTCCGGATATTTTATTTTTTCTTTGAGCTGTTTAACTGCTTTCCCAGAACGCAGGTACGACACACACATTTACAAATATGGCGCACATGAAGAAAAGCGTCCGCGGCTAGTCAGCGAATCGATAAGCCATTCATGCACACGTGTGCTTTATCGCACACAAACACACTCGTGTTCGCTACAATACATATTGTGATTTAGTATACCTAAATTCCTTACCAACCCTCGTATTAAACATTTATTCTCTTCTAGTCCACGACATTGTCCCCTCAGAATTTCGCGTTTCTCAATAAACCACTAAATCCACCCTTAATCCGCTAGCTATTGCTACCCTCCCTAATCCTACTACTCAAGCTGAAAGCAGTTTACGTCGTATTACAATCAAAATTTACTTTATCGGTTAACATATGAATAAGTAACATTTTGTTGTGGATTACATAAAAATATTTGCTACACTTATTGCTTAAGAACAAATCCAAGTTTTTGAATGGGAATCTTCAATTTTGGAAAAAGGGGTATTTCAGTATGCTCTTAAATTGGAAATCAAAATTGTCGTAAAGTAATAAGTGGGTATCTCAAGAACATCAATGTTAATAATTTTACATAGTATGATATCCAAACTTCCTGTCTTCTTAAGACGGTCCAAACCTTTATACATGCATAATACCGTTTTGTTAGTTAATTTGTGCAATTTAATAGTGAAATGTACGTACAATCAATATTTAAAGCCCTGATTAAGAACTATACGTGAATTTCAGTCATTTAATTGATTGTGTAGATTATTTTATAAATTATTTCAAATTACGTCTTCAAGATATATTTTTTCATGGAACAATAATTTAATATCAATTTCTCAAAATAAAAAAAATACGATCTAAAATTATAAGCACTTCATATATTCCAAATAAATTTGCGACGGTGTTTATCATAGAAGAACTACCGTGCACTCTTAACGATATTAAAAATATAATCTTCTTATCTTATTTTCCTATTTACCGACACAATGATTATCTTAAATGCTGAAATTGTCTGTGATATATACGAGCTTGTCATGAGTTTTAAAGAAAATAATGTCGATAGTTTTGGGAGTTATAACAACTCCAGAATTTACGCTTCCTCCAGTGCATAAATTGGCCCTTCTTCCAACGCATAAATTGACCTTTTTCTAACAAAATGATAGAGGTCTCTTGGTACTTGAAGGAATTATAAATATCAGAAAAAAATTGTTTGTCTCTATATTTCAAGACAGGAATAACTCACTTCGAGGCCATTCTTGTAGATCCGTTTTGTCAAACAGTGGTAAATTTCGTTTTTTTTAGTATTTTCAAATAGTTCAACCATAAATCCACCCGAAGTAATGATTTCTCGTTTAGTCTTGCGGATTTGATCTTGGTCTTGCATACCTGGTCTTATTTTTAGTCTTGGTCTTGTTCATTCAGACTTCGTTTTAGTCTTGGTCTTGACCGTTAGGTCTTGGCCTTTACCATTAGGTCTTGGCCTTGACCTTGGCCTTGATTTTGACCTTGGCTTGGCATTGGCCTTGACCTTGGTCTTGACATTGACCTTCGTCTTGGTCTTGGTCTCAATCTTTCGCTCATCATTAAAAGATTTCTTAAGGTATCCTAAAATTTAATCAAATTTAACACTATTTAAAATTCAAGGTTCTCAAAAATAATTATATAGTAAAACGTCTAGTATGATTTCTATTAAATTATTTACTCTTTCGATTGGTAAATAATAAAAGAAAACGCAAGTTTGAAAATATTACCCACTGAAATATCTTCGGAGATAAATTTGTGGAAGTTTTTCGTTGAGTAAACATACATTTTACGTACATATGGATGTTTACCAGTAATTCAGCAGGATTCAATATCGAACCCGATATTAGGTAGTTCAAGTAGAAATTTTTAGTAGCATATAGATTCCATAGTTTGGCGAAATGTAATATTGCAACGCGTCATTGGCGGCACGTTTAGTATTCAGCAGGCGCCTTTTGTGCAACGTCTGCCACTCGTCGCAACGTATAAAGGCCATTTCGAGAAATCCCCGCTTGCTCAAATAGCTACTACGATGTTGTTTCCACGAATGGAGGGTGAGTACAACGTGGCTGATGGAAAAATATTCTTAAATTAATGCCGTACCAAAACAATTGCATGCTTTCAATTCTGAGGGAAGTAAACTAGTATGCATAATTTTTTACTAAACAAATTTCATGACATTTGTATTCGTTATTATGTAAAGATAAAATACATAAAGGAGAAATATTGACAACTGATGTCTAATTTTTAAATGTGCAAGTGTGACAGATTGGAATTGTAGTAAACATATTTTGAAACGAAACAATTTAATCAGAGATAGATAAGTGATGCTTGTATACTTCGTTTACTTTCTGTAGTGATGTAAGGAGCACATGTACCAATGTCTTGAATGGGCGCTGGCAAAATCGTAGGTAGGGAGAAGAAAAGCTCATTATACTCTCGACTCTTGTTCATTAAAAATACTTTTTCATACAGTACCTGCCAAAATATTTGTACAATCATGAATGGTACTGAGAGTCGAAAAGAAACGTTAAAGCCTTCAAATATAAATAAACATCTCGTTGAGATTTTCAGCAGTAATTGGTACCAATAACAGCACATTTGAGCAATGCAATTGTAGTGGAAGAAATGGTCAATTTTTCCGTGCAGTACTGTATGGATTATATGCTTCTCACCGGTTAAGAGTTTGGCCGAGAGTTGTCTCCTTTCTTTTCTGGTCTAGTGCTGTTATTTTCTACTTTGCGCCGGTCAAACTGAAGGTCACATCGCTACAGAAACTAAACGAAGTATACTACTAATGGAGAGCATTCACTCTCCTCATATAAAGTGATGCCTCCTTCAACGGTGCAGTAAAATTGAAAATGTGATGATGCAGCTAAATGTAATATAGTTAATATTTATTATAAATTAGCTTTTCCCCGCGACTTCGCACGCAGAAATTAATATTGTTTCTCATAAAACCTTTTAACTCCCAATTCACCCTTACAACGTTTTAATTTTATGTAATGTCGCCATACTAGATTTCAAATACAAGCGTTGCAACAACATTTCATCCTTAAGGGTTGATTTTTAAAAATTGCCAAAACACTTATTTGCTTAATTTCAACAATGAGTAACATTTGAGTAANCTGTTTAGCGTCTCTGAACGAGAGACTCGAGTCGCTCATAGAGAGATCCTCATTTCGTATCCAGTCTCTGAATGAGATACTCGAATCTCTGAACGAGAGACTCGAATCTCTGAATTAACAATTTTATCGTTCGAGTCTCTCATACAGAGACTGTGAGAAATCCATAAAAACATCTAGGCAATAACTGGGAGACTGTGAAAGACTGTGAGAGACGCTCTCAGAGACGCTGAAAGACTTTGAAAGACTCTGAGAGACCGAAAATTTTTGTCTAGGGCATTTACTTTTTTTGTATCTTTTTGAGCTAATTTGAGTGACCTAAATTTATATACAGTGGATTTCATCTATAACTACCTTAGTCCAAAATTCATGTGGCTATAGCGACTTCGGGTGTAACGAGTTCGGGTGTAGCGACTGTTTCTAATGAATCACTTGTAACAAATCCCTAGTAATCCCATGTAGATATAGCGACTGGAGTCGACCGCCAAAGACAGCGTGCTTATCTTTTGTTTGTGATAAAGTGATATTCTGAGTAGCAACTATGTTTAGTAAACTTGTGAATAAGTATGACTCCTAGATGCACAATTACTGTTAAAAAAAGGCGAAAACCGTCTCAAAATTGAAAAATGGTGAAATTTATACATACGTGTCTGTATCTTTTTACCTTTGCCTGTAACGACTACCGGATATAACGTCGAAATTACAGTGGTCCTTTCGTCGTCGTTGTATCCAAAATCCACTGTATATTAGAAAAACTCAAATTTTAAGAACAAGTAATTATGTAAACTAAGTAGATACAAATGTTAGTATACTCGTAGGTTGTGCACATTGTATATAGTTTTTAAAAAACAATCTCAAATTTAGGTATTTTTCTTTACATTTAATAGTTTTATATCTTGTTCGATAAAAGTAACAAAGCAAGTATCCAATCCTGACGTAAACATCTAATAGGCCTTTTCCCATTAATCCTTTCTTTAAAAGGCGGATAAAAGGGATTAGTTCGGGGAAATTGTACATGAATTCGAATTCGGAAAGGTACGTGGAGATGGAGACGCATCACCCGTAAACCATCGGCGGCGAACGGCTTTCTCGGTAATTTGGTATCAGCGTTTCAATTGGCTGCTTTATATTAGGATCAAAGAGGCAAACGGTATCGAAAGTCCCAGGAGGAAACGAATTTCCACGTCTCCTCTGTATCCCCGTCCACTAAGTACTTGCACATACGGAGGTTATTCAAGAAATTACAAAAAAACTCGTTAAATATGAGTCGGATTCGCCCCAAGGTGGAAAATCATATAAAGTATACAGAGTGTTTTCGAAATAAATAGCAAGCTTTGGAGGGCGTAAACTACACGTAATTAGGAATTACTAGTCAGCTCAGCAGCGTGATTAATAGCAAAAACGTTTTTTAAGGAAAAACCCACAAACAGTTGGAATTCTAAGTCGGACCTGTGCCTGAATTGACAACGTAATGTGCCTACGTTAAAAACTGAAGCTACATCGATAGATAATGAAATAAACAGTACTGGTTTCCGAACATCTAAGGTCACATAGTGTTTGTAATTTCCAAAATTATATTTTTCATTTTCCCGGAATTAGGTCTGCGTAACTTTCAAAACGCGGAATAATCGTATGCAATTGAATTTGTAATGGTTCAGGGATATATATATAGGGTCGACTTTTTGAAACGCGAAACCGCCACACGACCCTGCACAAAATTCCAAGGGTTCCATGTGACGATTATGAAAACAAACAGTATGTGGGGTCCTATAAGGTGGTAAATGTGGAAGATGAAGTGAAGTCCGCGAGGGAGATTAAGTGAGGTCCGCGAAGCGGGCGTGAAGCGAGGATCAAAAGGTGATCTTTAATTGATTCATATGATTCGGGAATCGTCGGGTACATCATTGACTGGCGTTGGGTTGACGATTGTAACCCTGTACCGAAATTTCCTTTTGGAGAACGAACCACCGGAACCCCGTGCAACGGATAGTTTTCCCCCGGAACTCAAGGAAAAGTAAAGGTACGACTGTTTAACTCTGAGTGACTCGTGACTCCAACCTTAAAATATGCTGTTGGTTTGTACTTAATCACTTGTTATCAGTTTAAATCTTTCAACATAAGTTAATTTAATGATTGTTGTGCTGAATATATATTATAAAAGGAAAAATAGGTGTTTTAATAGTAAACCACTCCTACGTCAAGCGACACCCTTACAATTACGATACAGTACATTTCTATATTGCTGATAGCATGCACCACTGTGTAAATTACAATAGCAAGAAAAAAGGTTGGTAACGTCAACATTAGCAGGTAAATGAGTATCTTCTGGATAATCGTAATTTTATTAAGACAAATTTCCGCACCATCGTCAAGGTATTACCAGGCGCGTTACTTTTTTTAAGGGTTATTTGTGAATAACCTTATCAACCTACTAAAAAAAATTCATTATTTACCTACTGATTACTGCTTACTTGTCGAGGAGATATTGGTTTCCAGAACAACTCTGCTAAACAAACATACTGTCCCGTAATCAAACACCTTTCTCACTACTCACTAATTTATTTAATCATTTACTTTCTAATTGACGCCGCTATTATTAATTAATTTCTATTTCACTAGATACTATATCATACACTCTATCGCTTCTTTGCTCATATTTTATTTTGTATGGCCTCGTCGCTGAAATTCGAACTAACTCTTCTGATCTCGCGGCAACTATTTAGAGGTGTTGGATTCTTTCTAGAAAGATCTGGAATGTGACATCTAGAAAATATGGTCTTTTTTGTTACTGTACATGTTGGGTAACCTACACGTAACAGCATGTTGGATTGCCTACACGTCGTCCCTGTAAAGAGCAAATGGGTTAAGATTGACAACCTCCATTTTTGCCCGAGGTCTCTGCTGAATTCCATAGGCAACGTCGTGGATGCGTCGAGTAATGGTGTATGGACCTTCCCAGGCTTGTTGTAGTTTCGGGCAACGTCTTTTCCATCTTGAGGAATTATAGTGTCACACCTTGTCAACGTCTTTAGACCCAGCAGAGTTAGTTCGTCGATCGTGACTGGTCTTCATGCCATCTCTTTGAAATTGAAGATTCGTACGCACAGCATTATGATGACTTCTGCTTGTTCTTGTAGTTTGCACACTTATTCGTGTGTAGACACTGGGAAATCTCCAGGGCGACTATGCATCACGTCCGCAGGCAACCTGAGTTCCTTCTCAAATAAAATGTTGGCCAGTTGTCTCATGGATGGCGAATCTGTAAGTCTAGATGAATAGTGGTCAGTGCCACTCAGTTAGGTACTCATTGACGAAGCTTCTTAAGTTGACCTTAAGAGTAGTGTTGAATCGTTCAACCATCCCATTATACTAGGAATGTAAGGGCGTAGCCCTAATTTTTGCAATGCCCATAACAAAGCCTACTCCTACCTTGGTCGGAATGCATTTCAGATGTTACTTAATCCAGTCATTCATAAGCGTTTCGGTAACGGTGCATGCTTCCTGATTCGGTATCACACACACTTCGGGTCACTTGCTAAAGTAATCCATGACGCTCAAAATGTATCAGTTATCGGAGTCTGTCATTGTGAATGGTCCTGCTAAGTCGACTGTGATTCTCTCAAATAATGCTCCCATTCTGTACTGCTGCATTCATCCACGACTTCTCGTCTTCGAGCTCTCACTGATGGCGCATGTTGGGTATTTTCTGCACCTACAGTCTTCCATATCGCTTCTAATTTTTTACCAATAATATCTGGAACTCTGTCCCTCGGAAGTACAACTGGAAGTTTGTTTCTGGTTCCATCTGGACTCTTCCACATTCTTTTTAAGCTGTTCTTATTATTTGACTTGGTGCTTGTTGAGGTGGTTATTTGACCATTTCACCAGTTTCCTTAAAGTAGTACGAAGTAATGTCGATTTCGTTTCAGATCCTTCTTTCCAGTCACAATGGTTTTTACAACTACTGGTTCAAATACTCACAACTTTCCTGTTCGACTACGCCCAATCCGCCGATGTCGTCGTCTATTCTGACTCTTACAATGCTCTTGGAGCGACTCGGTAGTACTCGATTTTCCTGTATAACACCTTAGCAAGCCCGTCTTCGGATTCGACATTACTATCTCCTGTTCACTGATGCGCATTGTAAATGTACTGATATTTAAGTAGATTCCCTGTTTTTGAGGAAGATCCAATCAAATGAAGACATTATGTACTATTCATCCGCTATATATACATCTGTATAAGACCACATTTCCAAGTCTAATTTTTACGTTGCATTCTCTATGGATTGGTGAAGTTTCTCCGGTAGCTTTTTGCCAAAAGTCAAATTCGTCATCCTGATACCACATTAGGTCGTGGAATAATGTTGATTTCCCCTGTCGATAATCATTCTAACATTGTGGTGATTTATAGATCCGACTATAAATAAAGAGCTCCGTTCGATATCGAGATTATGACTTCTTCGGGTGCTTGGTAAGAATGAGGTAACTAGCGCCTCTTAAAGTTGGTTGATATTACTTTTCCGACTGCCGCGCTTTGTTTGAGTAAGAGTCCCACTTTTCCACAATTCCAATATTTCGGGCGATCACTGTATTTTGAATTTCATTCTCCCGTACCTGTAGCAGTGGTTTTCTTGGAAGCTTGTTTAACCGCTTCAAATTCTGATGCATGAGACAATGCTTCACTTGGAGTCTTGTAGCATGCTAAGGACTTAGTGTAGTTCGGGGTCTCTGATTCCATTGATAGATGTTTGTATCGATAGAATAATCTTACGATGCGTTCTACAATGGATTCAAATTTGTTTTGCGTTTTGTTTCTTGTTTTTTTCCTATTTTTTTTTTGCGTTTTTTGTACGTTTTGTTTGTGGTTTTGGCCTTGTCTCTTTTTTAGTGGTTTTGCTTTCTGGTATTGAGTCCAGGAAGTTGTCTTTGGCGCTGTCCCAAACTCAAGTAAACGGACCGCGGGATCTTTCTATCAAATTTGGAGGTGTAATTTTTGAAGGTCTTACACTGGAATCGTCAGCCCTCGCAATAGTGGGTAGGTTTAACTTTCAATTTCTTGTCTCATTTCTACTCTCATTTTTTCTTTTTTCGTACTTCATTTCGTACTTTCTTCTATTTTGTTTTCCATCTCTAATATCAATGTCTAATATCATTTAGATTTTCTTTCATTCTCATTTTAATTGCTTCTTGAACGTTCCTTATGTCTGTTTTCAATCCTGTTTCATTTCTTTTGAGCTGCTTTTAATTCTTCTTGTCATATTTCATGTCATCCTGTACTGCTTTTAATTCTTGCTTCATTTTTTCTTCATTTTTGTTTCTTCTTGTCCCTCTTTTCCTTTTCTTTTTCAGTTATTCTTTCATTTCTTCTTGCGCTGCTTTCATTTCTTCTTGTCCAATTTCATTTTTTCTTGTCCCGCTTTCCTTTTTGCTATCATTGCCTTTCTTATGATATATGACTTGTTAAGGTTTCTCGCAGCAGATGGAAACTGAAAAAAAATCAAAGAAATTCTTTAATGACGTCAATCCTTCATTTTCTCATCGAGAGCTTTTCAAGGATGTATGGTTTGTTGGGATTATTTGCGATCAGTAGTAACTTTCAGAAAATTGGCCCATAGAATATTCGACGAAATTTTTCAAAATCCTCTTCCTTCTTCAATTCTCTTCAGTTTTGACACTAAATGCCCTTTAATCAAACACCTTTCTCACAACTCAGTAATTTTTTCAATTATTTACTCTTTGTCGCTTCTTCGCTCTTCTTATTTCCCTGTGTATCACTTCGTCGCTGAAACTCGATCTTGCGGCAACTATTTATAGGCGCTGGACCCGTTCTAGAAAGATCCAGAATGTGACATCTAGAAAATTTGGTCTCCTTTATTATTGCATATGTTGGGTTGCCTACATGTGACGGTATATTGAATTGCTTACAACTGATAATACCTACACACACACACGTGCACTACAAAGATTGCTCGAAATTTGAACCTTGTGCTAGAAAACAGGCCTCGAGACATTTACCGAAATCATGTCGGAGTTGCCCAAAAACATCCGGCATCTGGCATATTTTATTTGCAGTACAAAGTACAGATCATTAGGGTTATGCACTACGGTTTAGTACACGTTACTTCATACAACCCCATCCATGGAATTTAATACACCGTCTAGGAAACTCACGCACTAGTTCTGCAATATGAGGAAGTGAATTATAATGTGAAATAACATAAGGACCACTCCATTGTAAGGATGTACGACATGCGGATTTGCGTCACACCAATAGTGATTATTGTGAAAATTCAAAATTCCTTGTCGCTGACACAAATCCACTCGCTGCTGGAAATCGGTTGATAGATCAAATGACAATACTTCCTAATTGTTGTGGGATCATGTATGCCCTATAACAGTGGTATGCACTAGTTACTGTGTTTTCGTTTCTTAATTACTAAGGTAATTTTTAAAATACGTATATATACATATTGTAATGTTCGTGGGTTTAAAAAAATTAACTCTAAGAATAATAATGACAAAAACTATTTATTTACACTAATTATTAAAGAACTTAAAAACACTATTCACTGCGCTATTTATTTCACTTCTATCACTGTCAATTTATTTCTGGATTCACTTCTGCAACGGTCAATCTATTTCTCCTCTCGGCAATCGTCTCTTCCTTTAAATACTTTTTTGTTTCCTTTCTGGAACCCTCTAGAAACATCCGGATCGTTT